>NW_026858666.1:0-5836 GCF_026571515.1 Ruditapes philippinarum | reverse complement strand
AAAAGGAAAATTAAAAATTTAAATTTAATTTGATAAAAATTTTAACACTTTTTCAAAATAAAAATTTGCCCCCCCTGATTTTATCCCCTTTTTAGAGCCATTTTATGCTACCATTAATGTTTATATGCTAAGGGGGTTTAAAAGCTTTATTACCCGTTCCCATATAAGTCCCGCCCAAAAAAAAAAAATGGTTTTTTTTCCCCTTCCCTTTAAAAATTTTTTATTTACGGTTGGGGAATACATTGAAAAAATAAAAATTTTTATAGTAGTTTTAAAGATTTTTTTTATTTAAATTTAAATTTTAAAACAGGGGTTGGGGAAATAAGAAATTTTATGCTCCCCCAGGGGGCCCGCTAAACTTATCTTTACTTTATTCAATTGTTAAATAAACCCAGAAATTAAAACCTCCCATTTATTTTAATCCCCTATTTTTTTAAAATGTTAACAAAAAAGATTTGGTACAATTATCAAATTTTACTAATATCAAAAAAATTGTTCATGGGTTTAAATGTTTTTTAAAATTTTTGTATTTGAATATTTAAAAATCCAAAACTTTAAACTGTAACGAAATTGTTTCTAGATGATACATAAAACTAAGGGAAATTAGCCGCCCCTGAAAAAGTTGAAAAATTTTGGGGCCCAAAACCCCGCTTTCCTAAGAAGTAAAGGGATCCCCAAAAACCCAAATTTGAAGAAACGCAAAAAATTTGAATAAGTAAAATTTAAAAGGGGTAAAAAAAAAATTTGAAAATTTTTAAATTTAAAAATTTTTACCCCACAGATTAAAATTAAAGGGGGTTTCATTGAAAAAAAAAAAAAAAGTTCTTTTTTTTTCGTTTTTAACTTTTTACAAAATAAAGAAAAAAGCATGTTTTAAATAAAAAAAAACAAATCAAAATAAATTTTTCCCTAAAAAAATTGAAAACCGAAAGGGTTTTTACCTTTTCAAAAAAAATTTGAATATTCGAACTATCCATGTATTTTGTAGGTTTTCATTTTTTTATTCATTTAAATTTAAAAGAAATTTTAAAAAAAAAAACGTATAAAATTTAAAAAAATAAAAATTTGCCCTTTTAAAAATCGAAAATTTTTAAAAATATTTAAAACTTTTAAAGACACATAGAAAAAATAAAAAGAAAAACCCTCAAACCCCGTTTTCCCCCACCATCATTGTTTTTTTACTTAAAAAAGCAGTTTTTTAAAAGGAAAAACAAATTTAGCCCCCGTTCCCCTGGGCAAAAAACCAAAAATAATGGGTTTTTCGGACCCCCAAAGGATCCAGACCCTTTCCCCCAGTTTTTGAAACAGGATCCATTTTCTTTTTTCGCTATCAGTTTCCCCCTACCCTTTTTAAAGAACCCTTTGGGAAAACGAACCCCGCAGGATTTCCCGATCCTGCGCGGATGCGGCCAAAAGGCCCCCTCTGGGGTCCATGCTGGGGCGCAAAGAAATATGTTGGTTTTTTCCCCTGACCGCCCCGGGTTTTATATCATACAAAGTATGGGAAACCCCTTAAAAACTGAAAGGAGAAAAAAAGAAAGTGTTTTAAACTAAAGCCCCCAAAACTTTTTTTAGAGAGAAAATTTAATTTTCTTTCAAAAACCCGTAAAAATTTATAAAATAAAGCCTTTGGGCCCAAATTTGACAATTAAACCAAAATTTAAAACCTTCCCCTTTTTAAATTTTACAATTTTAAAAGCAAATTTCATTTTACCGTTTTAAAGATAGAAAAAAAATTTATTTTAAAATGTAAATTTTTATAAAAACGTTTTTCCCCAATTTTTTCCTCTTTTCTTTTTTAAAAAAGGGAAATTTTCCCCTTTTTCCACGGGAAGATAAGGTTTTTGCAACGGGTTTTATTTATAATTTAAATCTTTTGATTTTAGAAACAAAAAAAATCCATTTAGATCTTAAATAAAAAATTAAAAAAACCCTAAATAACTGTTTTTTGGGTTTTGTTTTTTAAATTTTTGTTTGCATATGTTTTTTGCTTTTTTCTTAACACCCCTTATTTTTTTTGGGGTTTTAAGCCCAAGGGCTGACTTTTTTAAAGGTCAGGGGTGACGATTTTCCCGGACATTTTTATAAAGAAAGACCCCCCGGGGCCCCCTCCGAAACACCAAAAATAAAACCACCGTTTCATCTGCAACCCTTTTGAAAAGTTTCATCACATGAAAAAGTCCCCCAAGCCCCCGGGCCCAAAAACCCAAAGATGCAATTTGGGTTTAAAAGGGCCCCATCGACTTGTCAGGGAAAAGGTTTCCCCTTTTTATTTTTTTTTTTCCCCAAATTTTTAACAAATAATGAAAACAATTGGTTTTAAAAGGGCCGTAAATTTTAAGTTTTTGGGGAAAGCAAAAAATTTTTGTTTTCCCTCTAAAATTCATTTTATTTCTTTTTTCCCTAGGAATGTCAAAAAAAAAAAATGACAAATTTAAAAAATAGGAAAAAAGAAAATTTGTGCAAATTTAAATTTAATCTTTGGACCTACAATTTTGCTGGATTCTATACTTCTTTATGACAAAGGGAAAACCCCCAACCCATTGGGGTGGGAAACAGTCATGCATTATGATTTTCTGAAAAGCACTATCATGTAATCGCAAAATTCATGTGTTCCTTTTGAACCATTTAAACCCCACAAATTTTAATTTTGCTATAAAGGGTTTAAAATTTCATCTTTTTTTTAAAGGGCAGCGTATAAAATTTTGGTGGGTTTAAAGAAAAACGTTCTTTTGGTTTTTTTCTTTTAAAAAACTAGATGTTTAAAAAAGGGAAGTTTCCCCGAAAAATTTCCTTTTTTAAAAATTTCCCACGAAACTGTAAAAGGGCCCCCCCCCCCTGACCCGTTCCCTTAAAGCCCAATAAATATTTTTTTCCTTTTCTTCTGAAAATGATAGTTTTTATTTTGTCCCCTTTAAAACATATTAACCAAAGTTTCAATTTACATCATATCTTGTCCCAAAGACAATACTGCCCTTTTTTCCCAAAACAAACATGTTAAAAATTGTCCAAAAAAAATCATTAATTTAACCCTGTTTTCAGGCCAAAAAGGTTTTAAATTGTTTTAAAGTATCATGGGTGTCTTTGGGAAAAGACATGTTTTTAAATTGTTTAAAAAAAACATGGAAAGACTTTTGCAAAAAGACATGTTTTAACCCTTTTTTCAAAATGTTCATGATGAAAAATGTTTCAAACAGCAAAGTTAAAAATTGTCTTAATTTTCGTTGGGGACATGGGTCAATAAAAACCCCAAAAAATTTTTAAAATTTTTTTTTTGGGCCCCAAAAACATCCCCATTTTTTTTGAAAAAAGTTCACAATTTTTGTTTTGTACAATGGTTTTTCAAAATAAAATGGGGATTTGCACAAGTCCCTCACAAAACCCCTTTAAAAAAGTTTAAAAAACCCCTGGGTTTTTTTGGGACTTGTTTATCATGAAAAATTTTTCAAGTTTAAAAGTCGCTTTCCCCCAAGTCCCATGTTACTTGGACCCAAAAATAGCCAAAGTTTTTTGGGCCCCCCCATGGTTTTTTTTTCCCAAAAGATGGTTTTGGGCAAGTTAACATACTGTTTGCCCCCAATTTTTCCCTCATGGGAAAATTTTTAAAAAAGTTAACATGGCAAAATTTTCCAAAAAAGTCATCATTACAACTTGGGCAAGTTTAACATGTCCCTTTTCCCCCCAAAATTCCCCTCAGATAAATTGGACAAGTTTAAAAATGGGTGTATTCCCCATGTTTTAAAACCCATAATTTTTTAAAAAGTTTAAAAAAAAAGGGTTTTTTAAACATGTTTATCCATGGAATTTTGGGCATGTTAGCAGGGGATTTGGGACCCAATTTTCAAAAAATACTTTGCAAGTTAACAGTACGTTTTTAAAAATGTCAAAACATAGCAAAAAAAAATGTCCAAATTTTCAAAAAAGTCATCACGATTCTTTTTACAAGTTTTAAAATTTTTGTCCCTTTACAATTCCCTCATTTGGGAAAAATTTTAACCCCTGTTAAAAATGGCCCGTTTTGGGAACCAATCCACAATGATACTTTGGGCATTTAACATGCCGTTTTGCACATGTTTAAAACACGAAAAAAATTCGACAAAGTTAAACCCCGTCGTTTGCCCCCAAGGGCATCATTATACTTTTAAAAAGTTTAAAAAATACTGGGTTTTCACATGTCCCCTTTATGAAATTTTTACCAAATTAACATGGCATTTTCAAAAAGTCATTTAAATTTCAAATTGGACCAATTTAAAACCCTTCTTTTTCACAAAGTCCCCTCATGAAAACTTGGGGGCAAGTTAACATGTTATGCACATGTCCCTAAAAGATAATTTTTAAAAAAGTTAACATGGCGTTTCCCATGGGCATCATGGAATTTTTTAAAATGTTTTTGCAAGGGTTTTTTTGCACAAAATTAATTTATAAAAACTTTTTTAACAAGTTTAAAATACGTTTTGACAAAGTCGCATGATACAAAAATAACATGGTCCATTTCCCAAAAAAAAGTCATCAAAGATTCCCCTTTAAAAAGTTCAACCAAAAGTTGTCTTCAACCCAAGGGCTCAGGTAAAATTTTACAAAGTTAAAAAATGCTGTTTTTTCCCCCAAGTCCCCTCAAAGATTTCTTTGACAAGTTAACATTTCCCCTTTGCCCCCATTCCCTCAAAAAAAAATTCCCCCCCAAGGGTTTAAAGTTGGGCCCTTGCCCCAAGTCCCTCATTTTTTTACTTTTGGGAAAGTTAAACATGGCGTTTGGGACAAAACCCCTCAAGAATTTCCCTTTTTACAAGTTAAAATCCCCATTTTTACATTTCACACCCAAAAAAATTTTCCCCACCCCCTGTTAAAAATGTCGTTTGCACAAAATCAAACATTACATTTTTGACAATTTAAAACCCTGTCAAAATTTCCCCAAGTCCCCTCAATTTTAAATTTTTACATGTTTAAAATTTTTGTTTTGGGACAAGTCATTTACATACTTTTGGAAAAAGTTAGGATGGTTTTTTTTCCCTACAAAATTTAGCCCTGTTTCCCCCTTTTAAAAAACCCCTCATGTAAAATTTTCCAAAGGGTTTAAAAACGCTAAAAGAACCCAAAAAAAATATCATGGTTTTTAAAAAATAACAAAAACCCCTTTTAAATTTCTAAACCCAAAATTCCCCGGCGTTTTCCCTTTAAAACTTTCCACTTACATATTGTCACACTATTTTTCCCCCAATAGAATAATTGATTTTTATTTAATACTTTCCCGAATTTGGGGCATGGGCTTTTTCTTTTTTTAGCTGCCCCTATATTCATTATTACAAATAAAAATGCCAAAACCGAATTTTATGGCGCCAAATTTACAACGAAGAAAAGACAACGGGGGTAGCTTTTATAATCCCCATTTTACAGTACGGGATTAAAGGGGAGTTGCAAATAAGCATAAAAGGATTGGGAATAAATTTTTTTTCATGTTAGACGCAGGGTTTTCCCTTTTCGGACATCCCTTTTTTTTTACGAAATTGGGCCCGTAATTTTTGGCCCCCGTGGGGGGAAACAAAGTTAAAAGTTCCCCCTTTTTATTTGGGGGGGTATACCCAAAAAGTGTTAGGTTTTGGGGGGAAAATGTTAAAGTTTGGAAAAAATTAAAGAAGGGGAAAACAATTTTAAAATGGTTTTTTGGAAGGGAAGTTCCGGGGCCAAAAATGTGACAAAAATATAATAGGAAAAGTCTCCTTTTTTACCCTCCTACAAGTTTTGGGAAAAACCCTCCCTTTTACATTGGTTTTTTAAAAACTTTTGAGCGTTTTGGCCCCTAAAAAGTGAAAAATTTAATTTAAAGTATATTATCAAG
>NW_026858665.1:0-46782 GCF_026571515.1 Ruditapes philippinarum | reverse complement strand
ATTTCAAAACATTTTTAAAAAGGGTTTTTTTCCCCTTTTTTTGTCCATTAAAAAAAAAAAATTTTTTTAAAAAAATGAAAAGGAAATTTGGAAAAAAAGGCAAAATCCTTTAGAAAGGGGCGGGCAATTTTCCCTTTTTTTTATTTTAAAAAAATTTTTTTTTTCTTAAAAAAAAAAACAATCTACCAAAAACTTTGGTTTTTTTATTATTTTTTAAAAAAAAACATGATAAAATTAAATAATTTTTAAATAAATGTTTTTTTTAAAAAAAAACCCCGTTTTATTTCCAAGTTTTTTTAAATATTGTTTTAAAAAAAAGAAAAAATATTCTTTTGTGTATTTTGTAAAACTCGGCTTAAAAAAAAACAATTGCCCACTTTTCTGGATTAAAATACCCCGCGGGATATAATTTTGTCAGAATAAACATGGTCATTTGAGTCAGGGACAATCTTTCACCCAAAAAAACCTGAGGGTTGTTTAAGCCAGTGAATTGCAAAAATTTCAGGTTTTTCTACTGCTTTTTTTAAAATTTGACCTACTGACCTAAAAAACAAAAAATTTCCCCCACTCCCATGATTAAAACCCCATAATCCAAATCGGGGTATTAAAAATGGTCAAAAAAAAAAACCGCTAGAAAAAAATTGAGGACTGGGCGTAAAAAAGGGTTCTTAAAAAAATTGGGGGGGACAATTTTTTTTGTAGTCAAGGCACTTTGAACCATGACGTTTGACAAAGTGACCAAAAAATTAAAAATGGGGTCATCTTTTTTGAATGAGAAAATTCTCAAAGTTATGAAGATATGGATCAAAGAATTTTTCTTAAAGTTATTGGGCGGGCAAAAAAAAACCGACAGACGCCTGACGCCAGGGGACGACCGGGAAGAGCCGGGGGCTGGGGAAAAGGGTTTCGAAAATTTTTGAATTCGGTTCTTTTTTATTTTGGGGGGGGGTTTTTTATTTTTTATTTCTTTTTTTTTTTATTTTTTTTTATTATTTCAAAAAAAAAATAAAAATCGAAAAACAATAAAAATACACACAATTTTTTGGGCAAAAGGGGAAAAAAATCCAAAAAGTAAAATTTTAACAAAAAAAAAAATTAAATGTGCATCAAATTAATCCAAATTTGCAAGATAGAAATATTTAAACTTTTTTTTTTCATATCCTACGTGGTTTGGTATCTAAAATGATTTCAGCGACGATTTTTTAAAGAATTATTTAACCACAAATTTTTTAAATTTTAAAAATTCCAAAAAGGAAAAATCTGGGGTTAAATTTTTAAACAAAAAAAAAATCCCAAAAAATGTATTAAAAAACAAAAAAAAAAAAGCGTTTGAATGAGTAATAGATCGTACAGGAAATTCTACTGTAGTACGGTAGTAGTAAAATGATGATCAAAGATGCTTTCCGTTGAAACATTTTTTAAAAAAATTTTTTTTAAGGGGATGATGTTTGTTTTTTTTTTCCAATTTTTTTTCGAGCATTGAAAAGCCAACAAATAAAAAAGGGTTCAGGTTTTTACTTTCGATTTAATCAAAATTTGCATTTTATTCAGAAAAAGGGAGTGGTTTTCTACGTAATAACGGGGATTTTTTCCCCCCCTTCTTTTCACGATAAAAACATTGATTTGGGGAAAAAATTTTTGGGGGTTTTTGGTGATGTAGAGTATCGCGCATTTGTAAAAACGCTTAATTTTTTAGATAAAACTTTACATTTGCAATTCTTAAAGTAGATTTCAAAAGGAACACCCTCCATATATCAACGCTAAAATTTTCATGTGTTTGTGAGAGTTTAATTAAAGCAAACAGAAGTGACAATTTACTATTGCAAATAAAATCGTTGAGAAGAAAATTTAAACGTGCAACAGCATATTTTGCCTTAAAAATCAACATTCACTTTAATCTTAAGAAATGTTAATTACGTGTTTATTATTGTTTTAATAATGGATTAAGAGCACGTAAGGTATTTTCTAGCTGAATACTGTAATGACGAATGTGCAGTCAAGTGTTGTCAAGGTAGCAAAACTGGAAATTAAGCATAATTTTGACATCCATACAAAATACTAATTCATTATAAGTGAACTTATTGCCAAGAAAGAGATGCAAATGTAGTTAATCGATTTGACAAATACATTTTTCTATCAAAACTGTAATAAGATACCAAACATTTACAATTTTTCAGGAATAAAACGTGTAGTATTTTTGAGGCAAAATAGGCCTTTGAATAAATGATTGGCCTTTGAATAAATGATTCACCCAAGGCACATCGAAAGACATAAATGTTCTGGTTATAAAACAAAACATTTTAGAAAATTACAACATATGTTTCATGTATTGTATTACATAATACAAATTCTACACACGGCATTTATCTTAGCTTCAATATAGGAACTATTGTTAATCTTATAAACATATTTGTGTTATTTTGTTTCCTGCATGTACATGCTGCATACTGTTTTCATTTATATATCATTATTACAAATTGCAATATTTGTGAACAGACATTTTCTTACTTTTCTTCTCTTTTGATTTCCAGTTGACGTTAGATTTTAAAATAGTAATCTTAAAAAGGAAATATCCCCTGAGGGCATTGACAACAGAAAGGGAAAATAAAATAGGGCTGCCTGAGTTTAAGAACTCATGGCATGGTTTCAAAATTTTAATGAAAAATATATTATTGATTTAAACATTTCATCGTACGTTCAAAACAATTTTATAATGCCCAGGCTATCATTTGTTAAAAATCAGGTAATGGTGGTGGTGATAGTGATAGTAGTTTTCACTCTCTCTTCGGATCACGGCAGTAAGCCACATTGAATTAACCAGATTACAGTTCAGCCACCACATTGTTTCTGGGCAGAATGTCAAGTTAGCTCCCATCGCACCTGAATGAACACACTCATGCTCTTGTGAAACATTTGACCGATGCGCAGTAGAGTATATGCTAAGCAGTTTTACCAGTAACAGTGGCCTTTGCTTTCGCAAGGAATTGAAACTTCTGAACATGTCAGAGATGAAGTACAGTGCAAATGACCGTAGAAAGTATTTGTGATCAATACGAATGTGACCTGCTGACCGGGTGCGCACTAGGGCCACGCGATTCACAGCCATACGCCGGTTTTTTTTTTGGTTTTTTTTTTTGTTTTTTATTTGTGAAATATTTCTTATAACCGTTATTTGTTATTGTATTAAAAGGACTCCACTGAGGTTTTTAGACATGACGGGGCTTCTTTTGAGATTATTACTTGATTTAGATCTGTGTTAATATGTTATGTTCAATATTTCAGATTAATAGCTCGCTCCATTATTCCATAATTATAATCAGAATTGTGAAAAAGACACAAAATTGAAAAGCGTTTAAACGCTTTTACTCAATTTGGATAGAGAATAGTACAAACATACGATTTTCAGTGTATTTCTTGTATATTTCTTGGTTATATTTTATATATATTTCTGTTTTAAGTGCACATGTTGATCTATGTAAAACATTATAATTTTATATGTGTGTAGCCAAATGAACCTCAATGGAGTGCCTATCATTTATTGCTAACACGTATATATTGTTGAAAGCAAATAAAGTATTGTTAAAACAAATGTCTCATATGTCTCATATTTAATCTTTTGGTCAGATTTGAAAAAGGAGACCCGACGTATTCATATCAAACATACCGGGCAGTCCGCCGAGTTGGTGCTGTCGACCATTTTGTAGTGTTTTTGCAAACGGCGTCACTAACGTTCCGTCAATTCTTTACTTTACTTCTACAAATATCATATCCGCAGTCTTTGACTTGCCTGCGCCTTCTAAAAATGTGTGGGCCTGGTGCCCGAAAAAATTGTCCTTTTTCGTATGTATCTGAAGGAGCATTGATAATATATATTCGCAAAAAATTGAACATATGCACAAGACTACCGTTTGTTTCAACAAACGTAATATTTTTATATACACGCTATGTTACCTTCTGTTTAATGATATGAAGTACAGCTGAAACGCAATATTATGTGTTTGATTTGCTGCGCCGGGTGTGTGTAGCCATGGTTATTTTCAGGAAACAAGCATTTATCACAATTATTTAATAAACACATGCTGAAATTGTAGAAAATTTTCACGTCGCTTTAATGTGAATAATTTTTGAAATTGAATGATGGTGCAAGACTGTGAGTCCCATTAGTCTCTTACCAACTCTCGTATAAACATTCAATTTTGATTGAAACATCATGATATGGGATATGTACGTGTGAGTACATGTGTTGGTAACTTATGTTTTTTTTGTGGAGAATTCAAAATTTGCAAAAATCACATTTATAGCGCTACAAACTATAGGCCTATATAATCTAAAAGCATTCATCTGTATGGGTTAGGATGTTTTTTCAGATAACATTATCCTGTTTATTTCTAACAACAGTTGTCCTTATGAAACCATATGACGCAACTAGGACAAATCATATCAGTTCATTAATTTGTCTACTCTCTGAGAAACTATGTTACCATGTTACATACCTATTGCATGAACTAGAACATTTACAATCACATCTCCCGCGACAGATCGTCGTCCTACTTTGCAGGCACTATATGGTAATTTTGGAATGATTTTAGAGATTATCGTTCACGTGGTTTTACAAATTAAGCAACTGCTTACAAAATTTTATCTCAATCGAAACTTTTATTCTTTTATGTTATTGTTATCAAACAAAGAATAAAACAAATGAATCAAATCTTCTGTTGCTTTGTCAGCCGATTTTGCTGTTGAAATGATGCAATATGTTACAAGGCAAACAGTATAAATTCAGCACCTAGTGTGCTTCAGACAACAGGCGAATACAACGTAGAAGTCAAGTCAGTGATACACGTGAGTACAGAATAATATAATCTTATTTTCAATTTTCTTCTTAAACATTATTTACATTGTATATTTGCTATATTTTATGAAAATGACTTTATGAGTAAAAGAGATCCATGTATTTGACAATCATTTAATAAGTTCTTTATACAAATTAGATTTTTGTTTGTTTCGAAACAACTTAATGTCATGTAAGACCTAGTTGATTTAGTTATGTGAGACTGTCTAGTGGGTTTATGCTATTTTTGCTTTTCTGTACCAAATCTGCTGTGGTCATAGTATTATTTTAACAATAGTTTCAGCTTTTATATTTGGTTTGCAAATCATGGTCATGCAGCTAAATAATTGGGTAAAGAAGCAAGCGCTTGTTTTTGTTTAGTCTATGGGTTGCAAGATTTTCAAATGGTCTGTTCAGTGAGCAGTAAATTGGTCGTGCATTGTTCATTTTTCTCATCAGAAGGCATACAACGTTGATATTATGATACATTTATTACATTTCATGAAAACGTTTAAAAACATAAAATATCTAATGACATGTTTGTTCATATTACATAGTACCTTTCATGAAGCAAGCATAAAAAGTCTTCACAGAAGTTGGTTAGCAATTGTACCTATATTTATTACATACGAATGTTTGTAATATTTTTCTTGTTTAATTAGCAATACATATTTAATAAGACACTGATGACATAGAAATTATTGCTTTCTCTCTCGCATGATGTCTGACTGCTCAAGATTTACTTTGTACAGCTGTCGGATGAACACGACACGCTCATCTTAAATATAATTAATGTTAGCAGTCATCGGGTGGACATACAATATTATTTCAGAACAGATAAGGTTCGTAATTGTGCTTGTATGATTTTATTGTGTTCACGGTATCTTGAAGTTTAGTTAAAAGAAAAGACATCGTTTTCAGTGTCATAGACTCCTTCAAAACAACCTATAGTAAACATCTCTGTAACATTTTAAGAAAATGTTTAACTGTATTCATAACAAAAACAAACGTTGTGCCTGTTATGCTTAAGAAATATGTCTGTTGCGCCAGAAAATCTCCGATCCGTAGTTAATTCATATCAACGTAATAGTTGGTCCTTCATTTCAAACTTAACTTAATACATGTTCGATTTGGCAGTGCTTCCTAGAAGCACTTCGAGATTCATTCGATTAAACATTACTTGTTCTATGAAGCAATCACGTGGTACAAAGATGACGAATTCCATAGTAGATTTTATAAAATTATATCTATTTGAAACGTGTTTATTAAGCTTCATGGAAAATCCCAACTCATAAGTATTCATAAAAAGAAGCAGACATGTCCATCGCTTGCGCGCATGAAGTTATAATTTCATTTATCCACAGATAGTGTTCTCAAGGTTACTTACCAAGTTCATATAAACGTATTAAAAGTGATGAAAACATCAAGAAAGAAAATTGAAGCACCAGATATAAATTTGGCACAAAACAGCATAATATCATTTTGTGTTACCGTTAATTCTACTTTTTGTACTTTCAGAAGAAAAAGTTCTGTTTCAGTTAGTTCTTGCCTTCTGGGAAATTGCCAATCTGTAAAGCATGATGAAATTAATCCTTCCTAACTTGGTATGACTTCTTTCCCTTGTAATTCGTAATGTCAATAACCTGTTTAAAATAATCTATATTCTATTGAGCGTTGAATTCTGAAATAGAAATAAATATATGCATTTTTACTAATTAAAGCTGTGATTCACAATTAAAACCCCAAATAGTATCACTAGAGCTCTTGTCTTAATAACAAGTAAAATATTTATCAAACAACCGTAACAAAGTTGAATAATATTCATTTTCATAACATTACTCTATAAGTGATATTTCAGATCGGTTTGTTGCTGTTGCTTACTCTGAAAACAGCAGAATCACAGGAGTGTGGTAAATTTCAGATTTATATTTTACACAACAATTCCGAGTTAAACATATTTATTTCACATTATTCAATAATTTGACGGAGTGCATCACTGAGATGATATTGATACAGTTTTATAACAGTAAAAGATATTTCCTCACGATAAATGCAAAAAAGTGGTTTCTTAAATTATATTATTTGCTACATACATTTTTACATAAACATTATTTGATTATAATTACTTCATAGAATAATGTTATCATATTCCTTGCGTTATTACTACATGTATAATAAACAGGTGTGACCTTTTCTTAAAATTCCCATGATTGTACTTTCAGTTCTCAATGCAACACCGAAAGTAGCATTTAATGCATATTTTAGTACTGGTAGTGGAAATTACGTGGTCAACCAATCTATCGTATTTCCTCTCGTGTTACTTAATGAAGGCGGTGGTTATAATGCAAGCACTGGGATCTTCACAGCCCCTGTATCTGGGATGTACCAATTTAGCATCAACATTTGTAATGCCGATGGAAAATATATGACTGCAGCTATTGTTCATGAAAATACTAAAATAACAGCTGCAACAACATACAGCACGACAAGTATCTGCGCTTCGGCAACGATTCCGGCAAGACTTACAACTGGTGAACGAGTGTATGTTCAGAGTACACACACTAACGTAATGTTTGCAAATGAGCACAGGTATCCATCTTTCACCGGTGTTCTTATAAATGTTTGACAGTAAAAAAGTCATTAAATTTGACAAAAATCTGTCACTTGGTAATTAAAAATTACATAAGGAATAAACTAATTCAATGATATTTCACATTCTTTACTTTTATTTGTGTGTGCAAGTTGTTAAGATTTATTACTTTACCAGACTTGAACGACTCGCACTTCCCATCATATCCTTTGAACAGACTCAACCCAACAGAGTCGGCCACATTAACAATTTTGACGTTTTGGACGTTCTTGAGAAAAAGTAAGAGGTACAAAAAGGAAGTTATGAAACCTGCATATCACAAATAAGATGAAGAAAGATAAATTTATAAAGCAGGCATACTGTCAAAGAATAAATGTAACCTTATATTCAATTTGTACCAAATATTTATTTATGACATCCGATTATAAGTTTACCAGATGAGTTTCTCTTACCAGATAAGTTTCTCGTTCAGCCAAACAACTGATCTTGCATAGAATAGGTGTCCTACTTTGTTAAAAAGTAGCAAATTCTCATAGAACCTGACTTATAGTTTTTACTTTCTTTGCACTTCTAATTGCAGTTTTTGATATGGTTTGTTCGAAGATTAACGACAAATGTATATCCCATATGGTTTATTTCAGGCAGTCTAACTCAGATGCTTCCCTGCCCAAAGTTTTCTAACATCGGCCAATATCGTAATTATTCATTAATTTCCGGAATTTTATTTTTCATAATCATAGGTACCCATTAATATTTAACCGTTTATAACCTGAATTGAGTACAAAAGCGATAAATGATGAGTAATTGTAATTAATCTAATGTCCTAGATTTTGAAAAAAAAACCCAATTTGTTACGATATTGGTCGATGTTAGATATTTTGCGGGACAGCATTACCGGAAAACTATTTTAAAAGAATTAGGGCAGGTTTCTTTTATAACTGCACATATATAAAGATCTTATTGAAGATTCATTTTTAACTTTCTCCACAGGGTTGAACACAATTTCTGTACTTAAACTTTGTAATAATTTCTGGTAAGACGAAAACTCGTTATTGTATTATATATAAATATATACAGTGAACGAACACAATAATGTTGAAATGAAAATAGAAAATTGCGTTTAATTAAAGAAAGACTCGGCAAATTCGTGCTGGGAAAAGTTGAACCATTCTTGATCATATTATAATAAGCCATTATCACAGTGCTGCAAGCAATCCATAAGTCCCCAACCGGTAAGAACGAAACCCAAGGCAACACTCTGATGGTTCATTTAAATATGTCATTTGAATAAATGAATGAATGACATGAATAAACTTAAATCTTTGAGTTCTAGCTTTTGTCATATATCATAGTAAAATAAATGTTGTTAAGTTTCCCTGCCTAGTAATATAAGGAAATTACGTTAATATACAACAGATAAATTGACGAAAAGGTGTCCAATTTTCTCAGGATGAATAAATATAACTAATGTTTCAACTGTTCTATATTTTAAGTAAATTTGTTCGAAAACATCATTCCAAATGATCTCAGGAAACAGTTTTTATGTTATAGTGTAACAAAGAACAATTATTTTAATTATTTTATTATATATACATGTTTATTTTGAATTTGAAGTAAATCCATGAAGAAATAAAAAAAGTTACAGAAACATTCAAAAATTAAGAATGAAATAATTCTGGAATGTTGATTCTTAATTTATAAACCTAGTTATATCATTATGATGTGAGAGTTTGAAGTAAATCCTATAAGGAATGAAAAATGTTGGAATAAAAAATACCAATTTCTTGGAAAAAATCTAAGTTCAGGTGGGGCATAATTCTGGCAATAGTCTTGCTAGAGTATTGAACCTCCTCACAAATGTCGAGTGATAATAAGAAACATCAATAATTATGAAGTTTGAATTAGATACATCAAGAACTAAAGAAGTTATTAAAAAAAACATTTTTTTCATGAAAATTAAAGTTCATGGGAGGTAATTCAGATAATTTTTGTGCTAGAGTTGTAAACCTTGTCACATATGGTGTGGTTGATGACAAGAAACTTATGTTTAATGTTTGAAGTAAATATCTTAAGAAATAAAAAGCATAAAAATTATTATCAGAAATCTTGAAATTCAGTCTATTTGTCGCCATAGCAACCACGATTTACAACGCATGAAGGAAAAAAAAATATGCATAATCTCCAGACTGCCATCTACCTATATTTCAAGTTTCATAAAAAAAAATTCAGTACGTTTTGTGTCATCATTGGATCCAGTTCATGTGTTAATTTTTCCATATTTTCAGTCTATTTATTGCCATAGAAACCAGAATTTTCCACATAGGAAGGAAAGAAAAAGGCGCTCATAATCTCCATACTGCCATTTATCCATAAATTAAGGTTCATAAAATATTTTCAGAACTTTTCACGTTATAGCGGGATCCAGTTTTGTAAACAGACGGGCTGACTGACTGTCGGACGGACGTACGGACAAATAGACAGACAGACAGACGGACGGAGGGTAAACCTTAAAACCCCTTCGGATAAACCGGCTAGGGACTAATAATTGTTAAATGTGAATTTTCGGATTTAACTTGATGCCGAGAAATCGAACGTTTCCGTTTTTTTTTTGTTGTTTTTTTTGGTGTTTTTTTTTCGGACTCATAAACACGGCACGGTAATGATATGCGATAAATACATACACACGTTACATACTCCAAATATTTTCATAACACAAAAACATAATAGAAAACATAAATTAATTACGCAATGTTAAAAAAGAGATGAAAAAATCAAATATCAAACATAACAAATATAAAATAGAGTTGTTGACAACACAGTAAAGATAAATACACACGAGAACAGAACAGAATAGGACAGAGCAATAAAATAATCGCTGGTTTTTTATGGTGAACAAGGATTTCTGAATGACTTCTTTATTGCTTGTGGCAATCGATTAACATTATGATCATGGAAAATCTTCATTATTCTTAAATGATTAGAATAAAAATTTGCTATTTCATTGCGATAGCAATAACTGGAAATTGTCATCTGAATCAACAACTTTTTACGAAGCTCATTGTCACGGTTGAAATCAACCAAAATGTGCACGCTTTGAGAATGGAAGAAAGTGACGTTGGTGCAGCGCTTGTTGTACATGGGTCTTTATATCCAGGCTGGCCTTTACACACTTCCGCTTCTACACTTCCGGTAGCGTTCAGTTGCCTCTCCAATACATACGCATCTTTTTGCGATCTAAACCACGTGGCTCCTACTAAAACGAGGTTATTATCATGGACAGCTTGATTAATGTTATACAAACATCTGCAATTAGAAAAAAAATAAATAAAATAAAATAACATAACTTGCATTAGTTTAAATCAAGCGGTCATTTTCAACTATCATTCGTACGTAGACATATGTCTCACAAGCTGAGAAATGTGTCACGATATTGAACTGTTCACCCTTAAGGAGAGATAGTGTGTAAGCCGCCGAAAAGCTCAGTCGGTAAAGCTGTCGTACAGTTTTCCAAAGGTCCAGGGTTCGAGTCATGTTCAGGCTGCTCGCTGTGTCATATGTGTAGAATTCAATGTGTGACATCTCTTTGTGATAACTTGCAACAACTGTTCTTTTGAAGCCTATATATTTCAACTGTAGCTTTCTTGTGAAAACGGGAAGTAGACTGGTTTATACACTTGGCGTACGTCTGTTATCAGAGACGGACTACTTTCCGACAACATCTATGAAACAATACAAATTAACTGAGGGACATTTTCAAAAACTTGAACTTGTCTCTTCTTGACCGGTAATTAAAACATGGGACAATACGGAGATTAGAAAACAGTTGCAGACGATAGATGTTCCATTCCTGACAACATGATGTACATCGAAACATGCAAGAATTCAGTACCAACTAACTTTACCTACATCAATAATATCACCAATTGACACAGTCTGGTACCCTGCATACAAGGGGAAGGAACTCGAGATTACAATTGACATTGTTGACAGCATTATATAGTTTTGACATTCTCACAAAAGACGAAACTTTTAAAATACCATGACGAATGTTATTGAAATAACAATAAAAACGACAGTACAAAAAAACCGGTTAATGTTACACTCAATCTTGATAACTCTGTTACATTTCTTTTGAAACTCTTTGAAACTTTTTGAAAATTAAAAAAAAAATGAAATATATACCTTCCTGCCAGACGTTCTTCACAGTCTCCAGCGTATTTATACATCAGTTCAGTGGCATTTATTGCTGATTGTTGTTTGTATAACAAGGTGTAATAATAGTGGGGACTGTCGTTTGGTGGATATGGCCCAGTCCAAGACAAGCCTTTTTCTCCTGGAAATAATAATATGAACCGCGTTACGACAAAACCAACATAGTGCGTTTGCGACCAGCATGGATCAAGATCAGCCTGCGCATCCGCAAGAGTAAGGTATCAGAGGCGTTTGTTTCAAGCAAAAAGAAAAAAATAAATGCACAAAAAAAACAATCCAAAACAAACAACAACAAGAAATCCTGACAACAACAGTTTACTTAAATACAAAATGTTTGTTGTTTTTTACTTGATGTAAAACCGTATTTTAAACTATTTTTCAGATTTTGTCGTTTTTTTAATTACGTTATTAATTTATACTTTTACCACCAAGTACAATTTTTAATCACGAAATAAATAAATTATAAATAAATAAAAGTAAGAATAAAAACAATTCTGGTATAATAAGGATGATACCTTCTTTTAAGTTTCCGTTTACGATGTTCGTAACAAGGCCATGCAGAATCGGCCTCTCTGGTGTGCCCACTGTTGGCAGGGGTACATCCGGATCAATGGCTATGATCGTATACATATCACCTGAAAAGAAAAAATTGTCAACTTAAAACCCTCGGATAAATTTATCATATAAATCTATTATCTGCAATATACAAGTATTTGCTGAATATTTATACAATGCATTATATAGATTTAGCCATTGTGAAATACCGGAATAGTAATATCAAAATATAAATCAAGCATACGAATGCTTAAAACAAGCGTCAATTGATCGCTTTTTCTTCTTCAGGACGCTTTAGTGATATAATTCATGAGATAAAATTGTGTTAATTAGTAAAACCAGGAACATCATAGCATTTTTGTATGTTTGCAGATCGTACAACATTTTCAAAATCTGCTTGCCTGGCCAGACTACACGGATGTGCAGGCTGGACTAACTATACTAATAGTGCACAGAGTGAGGGTTCAATTTCGTCCAAACAACTTAATTCTTTTAATCATTGCTAAAAAGTTCACAAAATTATACTAATAGCATATGCCTTTTAAACCACATATTAAAATTCTTGGAAGCATGCATATACCTGTGAAATTATGACGTTCGGCATATAACCCTAGCTTTGAGAAAGAAAGAACATGTGGTGTTTCACTTCTCACGTCATACGTGCTAAGGAGCTCGTTTCCAATGGGATTTAGTGTGAAGTTACGTGGCCTGAAATTTTACATGAAATAAAAACCAACAACAACTAACAAAACAAACAAACGAAAAGAAAAATAGCGGAACGACGATGGCCCTGGTCGCTCACCATAATGCCTAGATGAAGCAGCTCTTAGCAAAAAAGCAACCACAGTTAACTGAAACATCTTAGGGGAAGTTTAACAGAGAATCTATGGTTTTGTGCAGTTATTTTCTGTGTTGGAAATGCTATTATATCATTTGACAAGGGTATTATAATTATGTGTTATCATAGTATATTTCGGTTCCATTACTATTCCATTCCATTCTTCCATTTCTTGCATCTTACTTAGTATATTCAATTTGCTGTATTTCTATTCTCTTCTATGTTGTTTTTTTATTTTCCTTTAATTCACTTCATCCTGTCATTTCCACTGTATTATTCTTTTCTACTGTATTAAATTCTTTTGAATTGTTTATATTCAACTCTATTTAATTCAGTGACTTACGTGTATGTTGACGTCTTGCAGCAGACGTTGATTGTAGAGCTGACGTCAACCATAAACTTGAAATCTATCCACACAGACAGCTGGGTGTTACTTGGAATAAATGGGCGTGGTTTTTCAAGCAACGCTAAAATATAATTATAATCATATTTTTGACAGGTTATCAAAAAAAATCAACATTAAATAAAACAATACATGTATTTGATTGGTACTGTAAATAAATTAGCCTCGGAAACTTCTTGCTGTTCGTTATGTATTAGTTTCGTCTTTAAACAGTACATGTGCATGCTATGGCGGATTTATTCTCATTTTCAAATGTTTTTACTAACAAAGCATGTTTCTACTAACAAAGCAAAATGATCGCACAGGGACTTAAAAAATTGGTTGTTGGAAATGGTCTGTACTAATGAATACCACGGTGGAAAGACATTTCTGCCTTCATGTTCGTCCATTCTTAATTTTACCTTTTGTTGCATATAATGGGCAGAGAGAATAGGGTCCTTGTGTGTCCAACATTTTCTGGGCAATCCACTCATCCCCGCTCACGACAATCCAATTTACTGCTACTAGACCTGAATACAGAAGCATTGAGCGGTTGAATCACATCTATTAAATTAATTCGATTCCCTTGGGTAAAATAATTAAGATTCCACATTATTTCAAATGATAAAGAGATCCCTTGCTTTATATCTACGTTTGTAAACACCATATTAATGTGTTGGTGTTATATTTTAATGGTTAACCTATCAAGATTTTTTTATATTTAAGATTGAGAACACGTCAATTATGTGTTGTTATTATATTAAAAAGGTATAGACATCAAGGATTTTATTTCAGCGATGTTTTTATATCTCTCTATGTGTAAATTTTACATATAATTATATGCGTTAACGTTATATTAAAATGGTTACACTATCAAAACGTCAACTTGTGTGTGGATTACGTTTCGGAAACACAATTTTACGAGCCAACCACTTCATACGATTGTAAATAATCATATGTTTTGGAAGATTTACATATATATAAACAGACTACATATTTTAAAAACTGTCTGATTGTTTAACATGTCGGACGTAAAGTGCCATTACTAGGGAATTCCGTTATTAAAGGCACACCCAAAACACTAGCAAGTTATATATAATGTAGATGGGAATCGAGCTTACAGTACTTTCTTAAATGCACTCATTCATCATAAAAGGAAAATTTTTCAAAGTAAGTACTGACTGAAGCCTGATTTTGGTCTGCACTTATCGCACGTGGGTAGATTAAGTTGCCGGCAGCATATTTAGGATTAGCAGCACACGATTTCTTGAGGTATAGCTAAGAAGAATATATTTATTAAATGTAGCTTTCATCAACATACAATATGCCTGTCACTAGTGTCAGTCCGTCACCTGTAAGCACAGAACACTAAGGGAAAGTAACTCCAGACACACTTTTGCTATTAATGGTAACGGTTGTCGTTAAACATTGTCGTTGGCATTGATTTATTTTCGACCAACAATAATTATTCAAATATTTAACAATGATTTGATTGGCTCTTTGTTGCGAAGCGGGGAGGGGGGGGGGGGAAAGGGGGGACGGGGTCACTGCGTATGAACTTGTCAACAATCGGGGCAGGTAATTTAATTTTTTGCAATTTCTTCCGCGTGATTAGTCGACTTAGTTGTACGTGCATGCTAACATTGCTTGTTTACTGCACAAGGAAGATATTTAAGTTAAAAATAGGAGGATTATTTTCCTAAAAGACTTAGATATAATTTTTCAAATTTTTATCATAAGTAGAACAAATCTTACAACATGCTTCTGTAAAAGGAGCATAGCTTGGAACCAGTCACTTGTATAATTTTATTCTGTAGAAGGCTAGGAACCATATAAATCAACGTGACAAGATGTTTGTTTCTGAAATGACTAGTTATACCTCTGAAAGTGAATCTAACGATAGCACACCCTACTTATTACGAAATTTATCCCACCAACATTTCCATACAAAATATCTCGAATTTCGGTCAAATTGACTTTATAAAATGAAGGACTTGCGCGTTTGATACAATAAGATATCTCTAATTTTCATCTGACGAAAATCAAAATATCCGTCACTATAGTTACCGCTCATATTTACGGCTGTTGTAAAATCTTCAATAGTCCAGGCCCCGGCTACATTTCCGGTAGTAAATTTTTCCCTCCAAGCCTCAGACAGAGTAATCATGCCGTTTTGTTTGAACAGCATAAATACGTAGGGGTTTTTGATATCTGTACCAATAAGCGGCTGCCCATAGTGTCGAACCACCTGAAATATTAAACGAAATGCAATCTTTGACCATACGATCAATACAATATTATATCTCATGTGTATGCATACATTTCCCGCAAATTAAATAATGATTCCTCTGCACATGTGCAACATTATTCTAAAGCACGATACACAATGAAAATGCACAGAGTATAATTATATATCTTATTGGAACGTGAACTCAGTATGCTTTAAACACGAGCAGGAACATGAGTTGTGACCCTAACCATTAATTAGCTAGCTCCTCATTAATTATTACCTCGGCAGTTTTGGTGTCATTAATTATTACATCAGCAGATGTAATGTCATGTACCTTAGTAGATGTGATGTCATTAATTATTACCTCAGCAGTAAGTATTTCATTTATAATTACCTCTTCATGTGTTATGTCAGAAATTATTACTCAGCAGTTGTATTGTCATTCATTATTACTTACAGAACTATGATATCATTAATTATTATTTCATTAGTTGTAATGTTATTAATTATTACATCAGCAGTTGTAATGTCAATAATTATTGACTAAAGAATTGTAATGTCATTAATTATTTCATCAGCAGTTGTAATGTCATTAATTATTTTACCAGCAGTTGCAATGTCAATAATTATTGACTAAAGAATTGTAATGTCATTAATTATAACATCAGCAGTTGTAATGTTATAAATTATTACCTCAGTAGTTGTATCTTCGATAAATATTACCTCAGCAGTTGTAATGTCATTAATTATAACATCAGCAGTTGTAATGTCATTAATTATAACATTAGCATTTGTAATGTCATTAATTATTACCTCAGCAGTTGTATTGTCAATAATTATTACCTCAGCAGTTGTAATGCCATTAGTTATTACATCAGAAGTTGTAATGTCATAAATTATATCATCAGCAGTTGTAATGTCATTAATTATTACCTCAGCAGTTGTTATGTGATGAATTATTACCTCAGCAGTTGTAATGTCATTAATCATAACATCAGCAGTTGAAATATCATTAATTACAACATCAGCAGTTGTAATGTCATTAATTATTACCTCAGCAGTTGTAATGTCATTAATTATAAAATCAGCAGTTGTAATGTCATTAATTATTACCTCAGCAGTTGTATTGTCAATAATTATTACCTCAGCAGTTGTAATGCCATTAATTATTACATCAGAAGTTGTATTGTCAAAAATTATAACCTCAGCAGTTGTTTTGCCATTAATTATAACATCAGCAGTTGTAATGTTATTAATTATTACCTCAGCAGTTGTAATGCCATTAATAAAACATCAGCAGTTGTAATGTCATGAATTATTACCTCAGCAGTTGTAATGTCATAAATTACTACCTCAGCAGTTTTATTGTCAATAGTTATTACCTCATCAGTTGTAATGCCATTAATTATAACATCAGCAGTTGTAATGTCATGAATTATTACCTCAGCAGTTGTAATGTCATTAATTACTACCTCAGCAGTTGTATTGTCAATAATTATTATCTCAGCAGTTGGTATGCCATAAATTGTTACATCAGAAGTTGTAATGTCATAAATTATAACATCAGCATTGTAATGTCATTAATTATTACCTCAGCAGTTGTAATGTCATGAATTATAGCAGTTGTAATGTCATTAATTATAACATCAGCAGTTGTAATGTCATTAATTATAACATAAGCAGTTGTAATGTCATAAATTATAACATCAGCAGTTGTAATGTTATTAATTATTACCTCAGCAGTTGTAATGTCATGAATTATTACCTCAGCTGTTGTAATGTCATTAATTATAACATCAACAGTTGTAATGTCATGAATTATTACCTCAGCAGTTGTAATGCCATTAATTCTTACATCAGAAGTTGTAATGTCATTAATTATAACATCAGAAGTTGTTATGTCATTAATTATAACATCAGCAGTCGTGATGTCATTAATTATAACATCAGCAGTTGTAATGTCATTAATTATTACCTCAGCAGTTGTATTGTCAATAATTATTACCTCAGCAGTTGTAATGCCATTAATTATTACATCAAAAGTTATATTGTCAATAATTATTACCTCTGCAGTTGTAATGCCATTAATTATAACATCAGCAGTTGTAATGTCATAAATTATAACATCAGCAGTTGTAATGTCATAAATTATAACATCAGCAGTTGTAATGTCATTAATTATAACATCAGCAGTTGTAATGTCATGAATTATTACCTCAGCAGTTGTAATGTCATTAATTATAACATCAGCAGTTGTAATGTCATTAATTATTACTTCAGCAGTTGTCTTGTCATTTATTATTACCTCAGCAGTTGTAATGTCATTAATTATTACCTCAGCAATTGTAATGTCATTAATTATTACCTCAGCAGTTGAATGCCATTAATTATTACCTAAAGAATTGTTATGTCATTAATTATTACCTCAGCAGTTGTGGTGTCATTAATTATTACCTCAGCAGTTGTAATGTCATTAATTATTACCTCATCAGTTGTAATGTCATTAATTATTACCTCAGCAGTTGTAATGTCATAAATTATAACATCAGCAGTTGTATTGTCAATAATTATTACCTCAGCAGTTGTAATGCCATTAATTATTACATCAGCAGTTGTATTGTCATTAATTATTACCTCAGCAGTTGTAATGCCATTAATTATAACATCAGCAGTTGTAATGTCATTCATTATTAACTAAATAATTATTATGTCATTATTTTTTAGTCAGCCGTTGTTATGTCATAACTTAAGAATTGAAATGTCAGTAATTATTACCTCAGCAGTTGTAATGTCATAACTTAATAATCGTAATGTCAGTAATTATTACCTCAGCAGTTGCAATGTCAATAACTATTACCTAATCAATTGTAATGTCATTAATTATTACCTCAACAATCGTAATGCCAGGAATTATTACCTCAACAATTGTAATCCCAATAATTATTACCTCAGCAGTTTTTAATGTCATTTATTATTACCTCAGCAATCAATTTTAATGTCATTTGTTGTTACCTCGACAATTGTGATGTCAATAATTATTACCTCACCAGAAGTGATGTCATCATGCTGTATATTTATATGGAGACCGTTGGATGTCAAATACCCGGCATCATATACCATCAACGTAAAGTAGTCCCCGACCGTATAATTCCACTTGACGGAAATGGGGAAGTTTTTCACATACCAAGGGTAGACAACCATGTCGGAAAGTGGATCCGCGCTGTAACTCCAGGATTCCGTCGTTTTATATGTGTTCCCACATGCTTTGTAGTTCTCTTAAATGAAATAATGGGGCAATTATGTGTGATTAAGTTGTTTTTGTTGGTGTTTTCATTTTTTACAAAACACCGAATAAGTATCTTATTCTAATTATTATTATTGTTATTATTATTATTATTATTATTATTATTATTATTATCATTATTATTATTACATGTATTATTATTAGTAGTAGTATTATTACATGTATTATTATTATAATTATAATTATTATTTTTATTATTATTATTATTATTATTATTATTATTATTATTATTATTATTATTATTATTATTATTGAAGAAAAAAAAGATATTAATAAACAAAACGTGCTTAAAAATCGTTAAAGATATAAAGTTTATATATCCACAGCCGTGTTTATTAAAAACAATTGGTCAAAAAAACTGTCTTTTCCTTTTTCTATATAATGATATAAAGATATCTATATTAAAGAATATGATACATTTTGTTTTTTTTTTGTTTTGTTTTGGGTTTTACGTCACATCGACACAGTATAGGTCATATCGCGACGTTCCAGCTTTACTGGTGGAGGAAGACCTAAGGTGCCCTTCCATGCCATATTTCAGGCACGAACGGGCACCTGAGTAGAACCACCGACGTTCCGTAAGCTAGCTGGATAGCTTCCTCACATGAAAGAATCCAAAGTCCCTGTCGGGATTTGAACCCACAGCGGTGAGGGGCAAGTGGTTTGAAGTAAACGACCTTAACCACTCGGCCACGGACGCCCCGATACATTTTGTAACCTGGCTGTTTTTTCACCCACAATGCAGACATGATACTTGATATGAATAGTGTCGTATCTCTACCGTATATCTACCGTATATCTACCGTATTGTACGGATTTTGAAACTATTTCTTAATGTGCAAGGTTAATGTTAATGTCTATTATAAACTTTATATATTGAAACGTTGCACTGCATATATATACATGCAATTATCATAAAGGATGTAGAAAAAACTTCAAATGACTTGTAACATTGCATTTATACAAACATAGCCAACTATAATATAATTTGTACAAGGATGAAAAAGCAATGTTAAGCCACATATATGTGACTGGTTTAACCAACCAAAAGTGACTAGCCCATGCCCTCAGTTTTAGCCTTTTTTTGTAAAACTTTATACGTCAATCCCTTAAACTTTGAATGGACTGTTCCAAATTCCAAACGAGGCAAATCCATTACAAAAATACAGCAGGTTAATGGTAAGAAAGTTGGATGCAATTTTGGCAGCAATTATCTTCCATAGGTTGAAGTTTATTATATAGTATTGGTTGCCAAATATGTCATATACTATAAATAGTTCCGAATACCTTTTCAAAGAACGAAGATGAAATAATCAAGTAATACTTCTGATTGAGAAATTTAGCAATATATTTTTTCAGGAGTAATCGTTGAAATATGTGGAATACATTGATGTTGAGAATATGGACAAAAGTCAAACTTACTTCCCTCAGATTGAAACTCCATCTCCAGAAATCGGTCAAGTCCCGCCGTGTATTCCGTAGAAGGGAACAGTCTAACTTGTATACTTTGAGCAGATGGTTTCGGATTCATACAAAACACGCCGCTGTCCTCATTATTCGGGCACCTCTGTGAATAATCAGAGCCAAACCAGAACTTGTTTGGTACGAACAGGAATTCTCTTATCTTCTCTAGACATGCTGACAGGTCTGCGGTTCGATTCTCCACCGAGCAAAGCGAGCCATGAGCTCCTGATACTGCAATGTTTAAGTTCAAAAATAAGTGTCAACATTTTCATTACCATGTTGTAATTGTAATTATAATGTAAACGCTTGTGTAAATGGTACATCAAGTATTTTGCATGACCTACCTGTAGCTAGTGGTTTATGCAATTATTGCATGAAAAGTACATATTTCGTGTCACCGCCCCTTGAACAAAAAAAAAAAAACGACAACAAAATAAACAACTTAACTGCTTCATTATTTTGTCTTCCGTGTTAATCCGGAAATTAACAACTTACGGTCTTATTTGCCTTATCATTTATACGATTCGAATTTTTTAACTTTCAAATAACGTGAACCCCCGTATGAGTTTTATTCGTTTTATTCAACATGCGCGCCCACCAGCACCGTTTAATAGTTCAGAAATAGAATTAATGTAATTGAAATTTGCACACCGGAAATGACACTGGCGGTGGGTGAGGTTTAGTAGCAGCCGACATTCTTTGTTTGCATCTTAGCACTTTTTGGCTTATTTTGTAGCCGATATTCGGTTAATTTCACAATTGAAAATAGTAATTCATTTTCCCAATCCACAAGAAAAAATCAAATTGAAAGTTACAAAGTAAAAATATTGAATAATAAATTCTATATATTTCATTTATTTTTTTTTTTTTTTTTTTTTTTTTTTTTGTTGAAAATAAGGGCTTCTTCACTGTTATGGTATTTAAATGTTTGAAGATGTCATCCTAGACAGTGATTCTTTGCATTCATTTAATCACTGAAAAATTTAAGTCATGCATTTTCTCCCCAATTATTAACAAAATATCGCTGAAATCCCCAATTCCATAGGTATGGGTCATGTTCCCAAATTCCTGAGGACAAAAAGCCTGAAAGGGCACTTGAGTCATCAAGCCAGCTGGAGATTGTAGTGTAACTGTAAAGTCTCACGGGTTCGTCGTGAGTCACGTGCTGCAGTAATGTCTCAAACATTTAAATGAAATCAAAATGAACAACTATATAAGTTTAAGCTTTATGAAGAAGTCTGAAACAGAACTATTAGTG
Source organism: Ruditapes philippinarum (assembly GCF_026571515.1). Classification (NCBI taxonomy): domain Eukaryota; kingdom Metazoa; phylum Mollusca; class Bivalvia; order Venerida; family Veneridae; genus Ruditapes; species Ruditapes philippinarum. The sequence goes on along the minus strand of NW_026858665.1, from coordinate 25,118 downwards.
GTGTTTGACCTAATTACGGAATCCGATGAAACTGCGCATACCTGCTATAATACACGGTTCCGGTCTCCTGTCTGAAAGAGCTGGTGGACCCTTCGTAAACATGAACGAGTAAATAGAATAAACTGAATTAAAAAAAATTGGGCCTAAACTATGACAGGTTAACATAGAACAAATTCATGATATCTTGTAAATGCAAAACAGTGATTCTACAACTTGAGATGACTAAGAACGCTTTTGATATAAGTAACAATTTACATCAATAAACAAATATGGGAGCTCGTGAAAAACAATGCAGCCCACATTAGTAAATGTAGTACAAACATAAATAATACAAAATTATTTACATACCAATGTTAATGTACACTAATAAAGTCACTATCCGCTTCAAAAAACACATCCCGATCGCTGTACTAAAATGTATAAACTTTTGCACTGCAGCTTTAAGTGTATATATATATAAGTATATTTATATTTTACTTTGCATGGGTTATTTGTGTCGTTAACTTAATCGTGATACCTTAAGACGATACTACATGGCCGGTGATGACTTTGTTTTAAAATTTTATTACTTTATTGACATTAGATTGTAAAATGCAATTGTAAATAATATAGCGGCTTAGTCATATGATTTCAAGTCTCTCTAAAGTCATGCATACCTTAAATTAGATAAATGTATGACCTCGTTTAACGCTAAATACGCAAAACCTTGAAACTTGCAGGGTGTGTTAAATTGAGTCAGTCGGTTGAAAAGGGTAGTTTGCAGTAAACGCTACCTTACTGTCCACGCCCCCGGCACCAGATTTTGCAAAATCGTCATTAAAATGCATAATGCTCATATTTTAATTATCAAGTTCAGGTGAATTGACTGGTTCTTTCAAATATTGACTGCTTTACAAACATGGACTAACAGTTGATATACATTATAAGAAAATGTTCAAGGTAAAATATAAATTTGCCAATTAAAAAGATAAAAGTCTGCCCCACTCGTTTTTTTATAATAAAAAAAAACAACGTTTACAGGTAAAATCCGATGGATATTTACACAAATTTCCTTAAGCAATGTGAGGTAGTTATCGTAAATACGACTTTAATTTGGATTAATCACGGTGTTTAACTAGATATGTACATTCTAGTAAAAATCTTCTTTTTTTTAATATACGAGAATACATTCGTGAGTCTGTATTTTATAATTTACGCATCATTAAGAAGTTAACAAACGCATTTTATAAAATAAAACATCTCTCTTGGGGTAAAAGTGCATTTAAGCAACTCAAGAGCTGAAATAACACCCGTCGCGGGGCCGAGGATGTTGCTATTACATGTGCACTTTTACCCGTAGAGACATGTGTTATTTTTTAATCATACCGAACCAACATATAAGTTAGTTTAAACGTTTTTTGGGTTTTTTTTGCATTAAATGCATGTTTACAAACATATTATACAAATAATGAGTATATATCGAAATGCCCATTTGGCGACCAGGGGAGAGAACTTTAATTAGAATATTTAAGTCAATATAGATTACCTGCCCTTAGGGAATATTGCAACGATCTATTTGAAAGACCCTGACCGACCGAAATAACACCAAGTGACGTCACATTAGGCCATAATTTATAGTAAAATGTTTACATGAGTTATAATAAAACTGTTTCGTTATCATGCAATTCAACTAAAGTTCTTATCTGCTGCCAAATGCATTGAGAAGGAGCTGATTTTAATCAGATTGGTTATTATGTATTCGCTCTTATAACGTTCTAGCAAATGAGCCGCGTCCTGACAAAACCAAAATAGTGCGTTTGCGACCAACATGGATCCAGACCAGCCTGCGCATCCGCGCAGTCTGATCATGATCCATGATGTTCGCTTATCAACTCTATTACAAGTAGAGAAACTGATAGCGTTCAGCATGCATCCTGATCAGACTTCGCGGATGCGCAGGCTGATCTGGATCCATGCTGCTCGCAAACGCACTATGTTGGTTTTTTAATGGCACGGCTTATATTTAAACACGTTGTCCGAGAAAAGTGTGTTTACGATACTTATCCGTCTGATATAACGCGGTTATTGGTCATTGTTGAGTACAATACTGTACACTGTTGGACGAATACCTATTTTGGACGATGCGCTTGCCGAGTTGCAGCTGTGTACGGATCCAATAGATACCAGTTATATCGACAGCAAAGGTAACAAAACGAAGACTACGTTTAATTTAGTCTGTTCATGAGAGATAATATCGATTGCAACATTTCTCACGCCCCAGGCACTAGCTTAAGCTAAATTAAACACAATTGAAATTAATAACCCCCAATAACCAGAAATTACTGTACCAACAGAGATGTGACCACCACTTTTGACATAAGTCATACGACACTTACTCGTTACACTTGCTGACTGTCGCCGTTCTGTTCCTTGACGGCGTCATGTACAATTTAAGAATGTCAGACATAATCCCCTTCGGACAAAATCCCCTTCGCTAACCCGGACAAAATCCCCTTCATGGGTGGACATAATCCCCTTCATGTTTTTGAAGGGCTGGACAAAATCCCCTTCACTACCCGGACAAAATCCCCTTGTTTCATAGGTTTCTTATGTATGATTATGCTCCATAAAAATTGATGAATAATGAACTTTTGTTTTTTTTATTTATTTATAATTATGTATCAATACTTAATCTTTATTTAGTTTAGAAGTTTTCATTAAAATTATGGTAAATTATCAACTGCATAACACATATTTGATTAGGAAATTTCTTAAATTGTTTTAAATTGATTAGTATGAAAAACATTTTTATTAACCAATAATTGTTTCATTGATTGTATAAGTTGATAATTCTTAATGATATATACTATCAATTGTTACAATTTCTATTGATGAAAGAGTGATAATTTAATAAAACCAAGATCACTGCACTGCTTGATTGATTGTTATGAATGCTTTAACAAAGCAATTTTAATGTGATTAAAATGTGCTAATTGAATGTGCTTTTCTGCTGAAATAATTTCTACTTATTTATACATTAAGATATTTACCACCCAGCATAATGCAGTATGTCGCTCTCATACCCACTTTATAAACCAAAAATTCCTCTGAGGGGGATTTTGTCCTAGGTAGCAATTTTATGAAGGGGATTTTGTCCACTTCAAAATTTCACACATTAAGGGGATTATGTCCACCCATGAAGGGGATTATGTCCGGATATACAAAAATACATGAAGGGGATTTTGTCCGAAGGGGACTATGTCCGTACACCACAATTTAAAGTTGTACACCGTCTGTCCATCAGCCAATCATAAAAGAGAATTTAATACCACATGATAATAAAATGGACGACAATTCGAATACCCGGCTGAACATCAATCCCTACGTGTGTAAGTATTTAATTATGCAAAGGGGACATCCATCTTTTTAGTGACAACAAAATCAAATATATAGTTAAAAATCGCAGACTCGGTTCAGAGATAAGATGATAAAAAGCCAACTTGGCATATGTCAACTCAATTTGCTATATACAAAATGTGTTTGAAGTTTTTTTATTTAAGAAACTTTAATTTTGCATTTAAAAAAGACATGAATGTATTTTTTACTGTGTCAATGTCTTAAATGAAGGTTGCGCTTATTTGAAGACGCCTTTTCATCTTTAAATACTTGGATTTAGGACATATAAATAATACATATTACACTCAGCCCAATGAAGCATGACAGCTTTTTTTATCTGCTACTAACAAAATAAAGACGAAATTTAAAGAAAATATTGTTATAAGCGAACCAAAAAAATAAGATGTTTTCTTAATTATCTAGATAATTTTGTAATATTTTGTGTATTCTTTAATTGCTCGAATTTTTAAGTATAACAACGTAGACTCTTCTTGCTATATTGAAACTAACATCGGTCTACCCCTTCTGGCTAAGGGGTTGCCTTTAAGGGTTTAGGCATCAGAATTTCTGCCATCGTTTATCCCGGATCGATCGTAAAAGGCATCTAACTGGGTTCGATTTACTTATGTCCATGCATCTCTTAGCTTCAGCAGGTAAGGTGCATTTGACGACTGGTGTTGTTTTAAGTTTGTAACACAGTTACACACTCATCTATCCTTTTTCGACGCCATATAACCTAAATTCCACCGTCAACCTAAGCAAACAAAAACAAAAACATTGATCTAGGGTCTACGGCTACATAGATGATATAGCGTTTCGTAGACTAATTCAAATAAATCTTATGTGAAATAAAATGAGCCGTGTCATGACAAAACCAACGTAATGCGTTTGCAACCAGCATGGATCCAGACCAGCCTGCGCATCCGCGCAGTCTGATCAGGATCTATGCTGTTCGCTATCAGTTTCTCTACTTGTAATAGGGTTTGTAAGTGAACATCATGGATCCTGATCAGACTTTGCGGATGCGCAGGCTGGTCTCGATTTATGTTGGTTTTGTCGAGACGCGGTTCAAATGTATATTTTGATATCCCATTCTTACTTATATCCGTTTTTAATATTTATCCGGAAGACCACAAAATTACAATATACTCTCTAATACCCCAAGTGTCATATTGACAGCTCTTTGATATTAATAAGGAACGGAATGTTGCGTAATATTCCAACTTTTTATAAGCCTGTTATCAATATCTTACCATAAACCACATCATGAGGAAGCCAGAAGTCGTCTGCAAGTAATTGATTGCGGATATCATATTTCCTAAATATGACAAGCCCAGACATGAACATAGGAAAACAATTCTGCTTATGTAATTGATATGTCTACGGATCTAGATATAAGACAAAAGGTTTCTGTAGGGTCTATTTGCCCTTACATTCTCTGGCTACCGTACTGCAATGATTATGTGTACTTTGGCATAAAATATGGCTAATTCTCGGCTGTCAACGTTTATAGCGAGGTTTCAAATTTAGTGAGTCCGCCACGTTTGAGAACATGTACAGTAAAGTTTTACATTTTATATACTATATTTATTATATATGTATATGATATAGCCCTTGAATGGTTATTTTATGATCAAATTAAACGATTTGTAACTTTACATCGTTATAAAGATAATGTTTTGTTATTTCATGACAAAACAGAGTAAATATAAGTGCGTTTGCTAATATTCATGTGCACAATAATCGTTTCTGGCAACAGCGACTTTGTAATGACCATATGGCGACTTTCCATCTTTGTCACATGATTTAAGGGGCAGATAATTAACAATCAAGGTAAGCAATGCCTTATTTTTCGGCCCTTCAAGTTTTCGTTTCGATTGATTTTGTTTTCCTTTGTTTGTTTGTTTTGTTTTGTCCTTTTTTATTATTATTTTTTTGTTTGTTTTGTTTTGTGCGTGCGTGCGCACGCGTGCGTGTGCGTGTGTATGTATGTGTGTGTGTGTGACAAAATGCTATTTCTTTAAGAACCTTCAGTACTCTAACTTAAAATGACAAAAATGGGGTATGGCTTTTAATGTAAATCACTTTAAGTTTGAAATGTGGTCAAAATGAAAAACCAAATATAGTAAAAGACCTTCTTTGAATTTATCAGCCCATGCAATGACTTTAACTTGCAAATAAAATAAAATTCAAGGACAAATAACTCGAATTTTGCTTAAAGGGAGACACAGGCAAAATTTTCATGTCAGAGTTTTGAGTTTTTCAGTCATTATTCTGTAAATGCCCTCAAAATAAATATATCAGACAGTCAAAGGAACAAAACTTTTCTCTATATAAAGAATAAAATGGTGGTTTCCTAACTTGACCCGCGTGGGTCAGGTTAGAGGGCTAGGATTGCACATTAGTTATCAAAGTGAACTCTGACAACGTTAAAGAACATGTCAAATAAATGACTTTGACTTGTTTCAATCATACAATATTCATAATATCAGTTATTGTAACTTCAAGGGTTTGTTCAAGTCATGTGACTTGTTTTAAAACTATTTGGCGATTCTATTCGGGTCTAGATTTTGTTCAACATATCGTCGGCGGTCTTCTAAAACCTCGTAAGTGCAATTTCGCCAAAATTTGTTTTTTCGGCTTATTATAATCAATTTTAATTCCCGCTTATTTTGCAAAAGTACCCGTGGTTATAGCCAATCAGAAACGTTATTTATTCACACGTGATAAAATCACGTATATTGATTGGATCAAATTTTGTTCTTCTAAAACCACGTAACTGCACAGAATTTTGCAAACCGGAGGAAGTCTCAGAAAACTCTAGAAAACTCCAAGAAACGTCTACACAAAGGCAAGTATGTTATATATTAGTCCATTTTTTTTCATATTACGTTATAAGATTACTATATATATGCAATTCAAATGAGAAAATCGACTTTTATTTTGCAAATAAAGAAACAGGCTGCTTTTAAAACGTATTTTACTCTTACTAAAATAAACAACGGAAAATTTCCCTTCCAACTGTTATATTTGATAGACTAAAATACTGTTTTTAAAATTAGAAATGTGCAAACTTACTCTAAATGTTAGTTTTAATATGTTTAATTCATATCCGGCATTTTAGATTTTTTTTGTATAGACTATATTTTATTTGCTTTTGTCAGTTACGAGATTTTAGAACTTAACAGGAGTCGGAATGACATCAAAATTATTCTATATTGGTAGTTTGCGCTCAAGGTTGTTTGGGAAGATAGTTTATTACGTAAATTTAACTATTTGAATGACGTCATTTTATGTATTTTAAACACTACACTTATACCGTACATAGCACAAACATAATTATACACAGTGTCTCTAAATATAGGAATATAAATGTATATTTCTTGTTTTTAAAGCTGGTAAGTCTTTTAAAAATTTCTCATTTCATCAGACATATAATTTAATATAACTTGAAGTAACTTAACCAAGAAAATTTATGAAAGCAGACCCGAATTGATTAAGATTGTTTTTGTCCTTGGACATTAAGGCGATATTATTCTAAATAATATAAAACATAATAAAAGTATTTTATATAATAGTAGATAACAAATTGTTTCCATTATTTTCAGCTATCTTAACTTGTCATGTCAGGAGATAGTGACACAGAATCAACAGAAGAAACGCAACTTCTTGAATACAAATGTCATATATGTCAATATAAGCCGGATACAAACGTCCTTATACATATGTTGCAACAGATTATTGAAGTTGGACCTTATTTGATTACTCTACCAAACGGACGATATTTCGTAAGGTGCCTTTTTGATGATTGCTCAAAATACTTTCACTTAACATGCATTCATCCAACGTTCCCAGACGAGGCACTTAGCTACTCACATCTTAACGAGTTACAAGAAAACGGCATTCACTGCAACCTTTGTGAACCTGGTCGCACTACAGTTAATCATTAAAAATGGCTACTAAGCGTAGATACATGGTGCAGCTAGCTCTTGAAAAAATCATACAGAGAAAGCTGGTTAAGACAGACTGCAATGATGAAAGCTTAGATGAAACAAATGTGTCCCCTAATGATTCTGAAAAAGATCACTTAAACTCCAGTGGGAGAAACGACAAAACTATTTCTAATAGGACAGCGGAATATAACTCCCATGGTGAAGCTGGTCAAAATTCAAGCCACATTACTTTACAAATTCAAGGAACAGAAATAAAAGTAATTGACAATGCTAATGGTCCACACAAAGTAATAACGGAAAACATAGATGAAGAAACTAATCAAGATGATGTCATAAATAAGAAATTTGGTTTTGACATTAATAACAATGAAGATTCTGATAGCCACACAAGTACTTTAGATGAAATGGAAGAAGAATTTTATGACTACGATGATGATGTTACAGACAAAGACTGGGAACCACCACAGAAAAAAAACCAACAGTATGACAGTGATGAGAATTTTGATTACAGTGAAGAACAAAATCTATATCAGACTACTTCACAGGTAAACAATGAAAATACAAAAATTGTCGAGGAAGGTGAAACTGTCGTATTTGAAAATATAGATCATGAAGAGATTGTTGATACAGATTTAAACTCAACTATACGTAAAGTAAGATCGAAAAAAGGAGAAGCCAAGGTAAGTTCTTGGGAAAAAATGTTCAAAAGAACCTTAGAATGAAAGGGAAAAAGTACAAAGGCTATACAAGAAATGAACACGGGAAACATGTGTTTTACGAATAATGGCTGAAAGAACATGTTCTAAACGATGTGAAAAATCACTCCGTTGTACCACTATAACTGAAAATCAAAGACAATAGATATTCAATAGTTTCTGGAAAAATATGAATTGGCAAGAAAAAAAGATGTATGTAGTAGGTTTGGTGGATGTGTGTATCCCCAAGAGGCGTACAGGAGAAGCTGGCGGACGCAGAAACATACTTTTAAATACAACCTAAAGTTTGGAGAGACACGGGTTCCAGTCTGCAAGAACATTGTTTATATCAACTCTGGGTATTGGCGAATATATGGTATATGATTGGGTGAATCGGGTTAATATAACCGGGATACCAGATGAAAGCCGTGATGAAATTACAAGGAAAAAGATTCGCCAGCTAGAGCACACGTAGAGACGTTTTTAGCTAATTTGCCAAAGATGCCATCACATTATTGTCGGTCCAGTTCTATGAAACAATATATCGAACCAGTCTTCAATACGGTGATGGATCTATATAGAGTTTTACCAACAGGATTGTCGTAACAATGATAAAAAATATCGTAGGTATTAAAACCTTCAAGGATGTATTCAATTGTTTGAATCTTTCAATTTTTAAGCCGCGTAAAGATCAATGCGACACTTGTTGTTCTTATGAAACTAAAAATCTCTCAGAAGAGGAATACAGATTGCATATTGAAAGAAAAGATGAAGCTAGGAAAGAGAAAGAGAAGGACAAAGATATAGCATTAGTAGACAATAAACTTAAAGTCATCACAATTGATACGCAGGCAGTCTTGCTCTGCCCACGTCTGAAGGCCAGTGCCCTATACTATAAAACGAAGTTGGCATGCCATAACTACACAGTTTACGATGTAGCAACTAAACACGTCACGTGCTATTTTTGGCACGAGGGAGAGTATGGGCTAACAGCCGATGCTTTTGCAAGCTGTATTTATGACTATCTAAGCAACTTGTTAAAACCTGGTTTAGAACAAATTGTAGTATACAGTGACGGATGCGGGTACCAAAACCGAAATGTTACTCTAGCTAATACTTTGCTGTTATTTGCAATCAAACATAAAATAGTTATTACGCAGAAATTTCTTGAAAAGGGCCACACCCAGATGGAGGTGGACAGCGTCCACAGTATGATCGAACGAAGGTTGCGTAAAAGAAATATATATATTCCTCAAAATTATGTAGAAGCTATTGGAGAAGCTAGAGTGTCGCAACCATACGAAGTGAAATATCTGGCTTTCGACTTCTTTAAATCATACAGTTCTCTGAACTATTATAGTTCGATCAGACCTGGAAGCAGTAAGGGTGACCCAGTCGTAACAGATCTTAGGGTGATTAAGTACTCTCCATCAGGACAGATACAATATAAACTAAGCTATAACGAAGAGTTCATTGATATGCCACGTCGCGCAACGCGAACCGCTATACCAAATGTTGAGAGCGTAGGCAAAGCAGCCACTGGACCATCGTCTATCAAAGCTACAAAGTATACGCATCTACAACAATTGAAGACCGTGATACCAAAAGATTATCATAGTTTTTATGACAATCTCAAGCACGATAACTGACATACGATTCAAATATATATTGAAGCACGTATTCTTAATTGCAATAAGTTGTTTTATATTGAGTTAAGTAACTGAAATACAAAATGATAATTGATTGTGATGAACAATAGATAATACAAATGTTAAAAGCATTATTTAGTGACATGAACTTTGCATAATATGTAACTGTAAGTTTAATTAATATTGTTGTTGTTTTTTTATTGTTAAAGTTAAATTTATTAAATGATAATCGTACCAAAGTATGTATGTAAATGGTCCAACTGTTGTTCGCACCAAGTTTACTAGGAGTATTAGAGACATCAGATGACATTTACCTTGACATCATTGTTCAAGTTTCATTTTGTTTAATATGTTTAAATGGTCCAATGAACATTGTGTCGTTAACAGTTTTTTTTCATTTTCTTCAAGGTAAATGAATTAAATGATAATCATAATGTATTGTATGTTGAAATATTTCAAAGAACGTTGCATCTTTGACATTTTTTTATTGTTAACGTTACATTTTCTTTTATATTAAGGAAAAAATAATTAGTATTCGTATCGTATTAAATGTTTGAAAGGTTTAACTGTTGTTTGATTTAATAAAAGAAATAAAATTGATTGTCTTTAAATATTAATGTCAAGGTAGAACAGTATAGATCTAAACTAGTATACAGTAACAGTTGTGTTGTTGAGTTCCGAGGAAGAGAGATTTAAATCCGTGTTAAAATGTGATATAATAAGCCACTATAATGTTAAAGTAACAATGGAATGCCACTTAATACTTAGTTGATATACCTTCTAAAAACACGTATATCACGATTGTTAAAAATTAAAAAGCCGTATATCTCGTAACTGCATTCACATCAGTTATAAAACCTCGTAAGTGTCACAGAGTGTTTTTTTATTGAAAATTCTGATGCGCAGTTAATTTATCAAATACATCATAGACAAAGGAGTTTGTAATGTTGATTTTGCGATCATATAGCCCGTTTTAAATGAAATACAGTATTTTTTTCGGTTTTTGGAAAGTTGATATTTTGCAGTTACGAGGTTTTAGAAGACCGCCGACGATATATAGATATATTTACGCTTCAAACCCAAAATATTTACAATTTAAACAAAAAGTCATGCTAAAACTCCAAGAAATGTCATTTTAGTGTGATTTAAGTAAATAAGATCATTTTAATATTTTTGTCATTATTTTGCCTGAATATCCCTTTAAAATGTTTATCTCATTAAATTCTAAGATTATACAAAATTGAAATGCATTCTGTTACATTCTATATAATTTGAATTCCACCTATATTTTTATGATAACTGAATTATACGCCAATAAATTACCACGTGCTAGATGTATAAACTAATTATATCAAACTTACTGCATTTCCATTCCGTCTCATGGATTATTTGACAAGGGAATCATTTGCCAGACAATGTCTATAAGATGATTAAGTGACAAGAATAGCAATTCACGATGCTTTTTAATAACACTTAACCTCCTGAAAGAATTGGCATACGTTTGTTTGAAGGCATACAATTTTAGCTAATTTTAGCTGATATTACTGTTCATCGGATCAAGAGGAAAATACTAAAGAACTATTTCAAACAATTCATAGATATAGATATATATTGTAGGATACATTATAAAGAATGAAAATTTATAAAAATCACTCACAAATTTTTCAGAGACATAATAAGAGGTCTAACAAATACCTTATGTAACTAATTATTAATAAAGTAAAAAACATGCTATCAAAGTTAAATAACATGGTTCCAGATTCATGCCAATTTTCATGATTTAAAAAAGAAAAGATATCTTACAATAAAGTTTTGTGAAACGGTGAAATAAAATAATTTACAATTTACTATTTGCAAACGGCGCTTACTTTGCACGTAATAACTATTACCAGAAAGAGGTCAAAACATGCAAAAATAGCCCTTACTGCGTTAGTCACGCAGTAAAATATGGTGATAAATACTGCACAATCAGTCATTATTCGCAAAAGAAATGTCAATTATTATTGCCTCTTCAATCATTTTACATTTTTTTACGATCTTAGTGCATTTTTCTCCGATTTGCTTGTCTTGAAATATTTTGGCTTATATTTTAAATGCTATTATTACATTTACATAATTTACGCAATAGTTAGTCGGTAATTAGATAAATTAAAAAATTTCAGCAGCTTTAAAGGCGTTTCAGACGTTTATTTTATTTACTTACAAACGTCGAGCCACCTAAATGCTTGATGGCCTGCCCAGGAACATTGTGTCGGCTGAGCAGTGCTCTAGTAAATGCACAGTTTCTTATTGTAATGTTCAAGGGGGTAAACTACCAACACCAACACAATTTTTAGCGTCTAACTCACCTAGCAGTTGACTCGCGAACAGTGTGAATCCACATCGAAGAATGATTATTGAAAATAGTTTATATACAAAATGATTTATTAATATCAGGAAAGAATAACATTGTGTTTAACAGAGACAATACAAACTGATCCACATGATTGATTTATCTGAAACTTGAATAAACTGACCTAATTCTGAAGCAGTCTTTGTCAGCCTTTATTTAAACTTCGTTTCATGTACTTCCGTTCTAGAGCATGTTATAAAAATTAATTTCTTGTCTAAAATGACTTTGAAAGTGATAATGATTATCTAATGGTATAAATATACGTGTTTACATATAAAATAGTCTACATCTGCATGTCTAAGTCATATCATATTAATATAATTAAACATATTAATTAAATTTATATGACTTATGCATGTAGATGAACAAAAACTCTTTTATATTTAAAAACCGTGTTATTTGTAAAATATTGTATATAAACATACATGTATAATACATGTAGCTCATTGATCGATTAGTTAAAGAACTATATATACCTGACAGTATAGGATTAAAATTGACCTAGTGCGAACGTAATTTGTGGTTTAATATTTGCAGAAGTTTACTAAAGTTTAAGTTAAAGTATACACTAACTGTTTAAATATCTGGCATTGATATAAATAAGAAAGTGATAACTTGCATTGTTGAAAATTAGACATATTTCAGATTGTACAGTAATTAATGTCTGAATATTAAAAAGTTTGTGAATTCGGCAGAGAGAATATAATGTTTATATTGGAATAAGGGAGACTTACGTATTTCTTGATCAAGTTCCTCGGACTGAATGTTCTTATGTTCTCCTTTTTCCTTTCAAACATTTTACATAAGACAATTTCTCTTATATGGAAGGAATCGGTTTTATAGTGTATCATGTGGATTTATTGTGAGTTATTTGCGTGATAATATTTGCTGAACATTGGATCGAAAATTGAATTAACCAGAAAACATTTCTTTATTGAGGAATCGATATACTTGTCTTGTATTGAATAACATCGATCTTGTTTCAAGTGAGACTGACGTCCTAGTCACGCATCAGATTGTCTTGAAATTTGATACAATTTTCTACAGATTACATCAAAGTATGCTAGATGCTTTTTCTTGACGAAGTTGAAAAATCATTGGAATTTTCTTTTGAAGTTTGTTTAATGTGTATGAGTGTACTTTGTTGGAAAAATATCAATATTTTTTAAAAACGATCATGTCGAATTATGTCAGATGAAATAGAATTTAAGAACTAAGGAGTGATTGATAAGATATTTATTTGAAATTTCGTTATATGTCTTACTTCATGTACGGTGTTTGATGACGTAATGGCTAGGAATCGGAGGCAGTCGGAGTCAGTGACATTTGCAGTTGGTAAGTATTTGTAATACATGTACTTTTTCTGTGTGTTAAAGACTAAAAGTAATCATTCATATACGAAGCTAAGGTAGCATGTAAATCAAATTTTACAAATTATTGATTTCACAGTTATTCAAATACATGTACATATGTATACTTTGATATATGATATACTTATTCAAATTAAAATATTAATATTAAGCAAATACTTTCTATATCGAAGTACTATATACATTTAAATATGTACAATAGAAAGTCTATATACATAAAGAAAACATACATATAGGTACATGTTTTTTTTGTTTTTGTTAATTTTTTTTTTTGTTTACTTTATTTTCTAAAAGTATCCCAGAATGTTTTGCTGAAATTGGAAAAAGATTCATCTGATAAAGAAAGTTTCTTTTCATATTGATGTTTTTGATGTTTTGTCAAGTCAAATTACATTATTGAAATCAAATTTTGCCCACATTTTCTAGCATTGAAAAAAATTCAAATTACTAATGTATACCGAAGTTTGCACATTCGGGATATCTTTTACTTGGTATCATGTGTATATATTTTTGACATATGTTATGAAATTGAATAATTGTATATTTTCTTTCGAGTTATTTTGTGGTTATTAGTATTTTATTTCAGGGCGGGGCTGTGTACATTTTTGAAACATTTTATAAAATTGAAATAATTGTATGTATTCTCTTACGAGTTTATTCTAGTTAGTATTTTGTTTCAGGACGTGGATGTTTCCTGTTTCTAGTTGGCGTTGTATGTGTAGGATTTTCTGTTACCAAGATTATAGTTGGTATGTTATTTTCCTTTTTTACATAAAATTACAAAAACTGTAAGTCAAATTCAAGCTCGCTCACTAAAATAGGTATTGTTTCAATATCAAAAGAAATTTTGTTAAATTGACGACTGTTAACAACACTCAGCAGTCGCCATTTTCTCGTGGGTATAACTATACAAAGTCACGTGATTCTCCCCAACCCCCGCCGCCCCGTGAACATGCAGCTTGACACCTCTGGAACCGAAATAACATTACCAGTTAAAAGAGACATGTATGCCGGGCTGCAAATCTGTACAGAATTGAACCGCATTTAGAAATTACTATCGTGATATTCCCTGATTGATAGACAGTTCTGAAACATGGAAGCTTGAAAAAATACATTTAACAAATTCATCAGGTTAGGTCTTGTCACTGTCAGAATTGTCGGCTGCTCAAGTTTAATATATTTTTTCTTGCAGCCCATCACATTACCTTTTCAATTACAAGTAGGATAATTCGAATATAGAAATTACTTTGTGGCAAGAATGCCCCCAGGAAAATATTTGAAAACAAGTGTGAAAGTTATCTCCCATATTTAATTTTGAAACGTTCATGTTCTGCAAAAATAAAATAATTCTATAATATACATGAAATGAAATGTAGAAAAGAAGTATAAACTCAAAATTTTCCAAGAAATTATAAATGATCTTTTTGAAATTTCATTTTGAATTTAAAAGGACAAAAACGCATTCCCGTTTGGTTTGCGTTACTTTTGTTGTATATACATGTATACCAATTTAAAACATATACAAGAAAATTAGCCTCCTTATCAATAGCAATAAGGACATGGCATATTTTTTTAAGTCTGTCCTTTATCTTAAGGGCGGACGGCTATTTGTCCCTTTCTCGTATGAGAAGGGGAATCTTGTGATGCGTGTATGTGGTCGCACGGTCACTTTCCTTAGAAAATGTCCTCGATGCGTGTATGTGGTCGCACGGTCGAAAAATCTCTTATAAATATCAATTTTCAATAGTATATTTTACGTAATCGCCTGGTACAAAATCTTGACCTACTATGGACTAATTTAGAAGTTTTTAAAGCCTAATACAGACCTTTTCACTTTTAATTATGAGTTATAATATCCTAATTCGGACTTTGATACTGCTAAACAGGAGAGATAAAAAATATTACAATATTGGTACCTTTAGTTCTAACTAATTATAATTATTACATTTAATTAGGAGAGATAAACCTAATTACAACTTTGTAACTCTTAATAAGGGGTTTGAAAAGCCTTACTAGGAGAAATAAAATGTTATTAGGACTTAATAAGGACTAATGAGGAGCTTCAAAAGCATAAATAAGATCCTAATTTTAACTTTGTACCTTTTAATAAGGTTTTTATACAAAAGGCAAATAAGAACTTTATTTCTCTGAAACTTTTAATTTGAACTTGCAAAGTCCTATAATACGTTTTTAGACATTAAACGTCACAGCGACATGATATAGCGACTTTCCAGCTTTACTGTTGGAGGAATACATCTGAAGCTTCCCTTGAGGGATTCGAACCCACGGTGAGGGGGCAAGTAGATGGACACTAGTCCAGTTAGTACGCAAAGCAATACACTTAAATGATGAATATTATATACCGTACTATACTTTAATCAATCATTTTCACATTTTAATTGCAAACAAAAATGACATTTAAAGTTAATTGGTCTATAATGGAAAGTAAGCAATACCACAGTTATTTATGTTGATAGTATTAAGTATAATGTGTGATAACAACCCATCAAATAATAATATAGTCACCTAAGAGCTGTAACTGATTAACTGATATATAATTTAATAAGAGTTATAGTCTGATTTTATTGACCTGTCAATTATGAATACATTACAGGACTCATTTAAATATTCGATCCCACTTTGGTTTGGTCCGAGTAGTTTACGAGAATTAATGTGTAGTATATTAGTCATGGATTGAAAGTCACGCCAGCTTAATGTGAAGGTTTTCGTTAATTCACAATAGAACAGTCGGTGAAGAAAATGCCTGATTATTGAGAGGTCTGTGGTTCGATCCTTACTGTTGCGACAAGTACTGTTTCTTTATTTTTGCAGTATATTTTAATGGAACAGATTTGTAGTGTGTTTTACGGCATTTAAAAGACATTTATTGATTTTAATCCGCTTTAATTTTTTAAACATCCAATATTATTTATTTGTAGTCAGATGTTATCATTGGTATCATTGTCAGTATGATACTATAATATCAGCATAACATTCATGATAATACAGACCTCCCGTAATGAACCAATTCACTTTAAACTTAATTTATCAATTAAAATTGTATTGTATTTATATCTTAAGGTTCCGAGTATGTTAGCAAATGTCCGTCAAGGGAGATGATTCCTGTTTATATCATTGTTAGCGGTTGTCTCCCTGTATTACTGAGTGCACTAAGACAACCGTATGATGGTGGACATGAAATGGACAAAGATAAATGGTCAATGAAAGTAACGTTGTTTACAGCTGTAATTGGAGTAATGGTCAACCTAGCATGGCTTGTAGCAGGTTTGTTTAATTATAACCTAGATATTGGATCATACAAGAGGCAAAGTTACCAAGTGCGTCCCATTGAATTTTTTGTTGTTGATGAAATAAACAACATTTGATAAAAGCTTTGATGTTGTATAAAATTCCGTCAGTAATATAAATAGTTGACTTCATATACTTACCTTTAATGTCAACGTCAAAGTTCGATAGACTTTGTAATTACCAAAACCAATACTGTGCATATATGTTCTTGTTAACAATAAAATATATGTTCTTGTTAAAAACGTTCTGTTTACTGTAGTTTGAAACAATGACATAGCATGATTTATATTATCTATTTTGTATTTTAATTTAAGTGGATACTTCTTGATTGAAATGTTAGATTCTCTGTCTTAAAACTAACCCATTTTGAAATACGTAAATATTTGATTATTTCCGGCTATCAACACAAATTCAACTTGATACAGTTTAGTTTGTCGCTCAAACTAATCGTCATTTATCAAAGCGACATTATTTCAAGAAACTGTCACGTGATATCTGACTGTAGAAATGCATATGTTGAACATGCATCGCCCAACTGTTTAATGTCTGCATTCTAATGATTTTTATTGTTATTACCATACATATTTGTATAGAATAGAAGTCACCTTGGTTCATTTCTAAAATTGATGAAGTATATGTCATGTTCTGTTCTTATAAAAGGTAGAGATATAAATTCTTTTTTCAAAAAAAAAGGTTTTTTTGGAAATTGATGACAACTTACATTGCCACTTACAAAATATTCAAAGATAAATGATAATGCAGTTAACAGGGAACATTACTTGTTTCGTAGATATGAAAAAAAACAATCCAAGAATTGACATTTTTTTCTCCTTTTATAAATATTTCGTTTCCATTTATTATCATTTTAATTATTCTTTCCAGGTACATATCTTGTTGTAACAGTTTGGAAAGGAAATATTTGTAGTCCCACACCCCTAACCACGCCTGAAACAAGCCCAAGTCCAAGCACCGTAACATCATTGGTTTCGAATGGAACTTTATCTATTCAGAATAAGAATATTACGAAAAACTCTAACAACAGTCAGTATCAATTTGAAGCGGAGGGAAAAGTTGCAATAGACAAAAACTTAAATGAAACAGAAAAGAGAATAATGGATTTCACCAAAGGTGCTGCTCATACCGCGGATCCTAAACCTTTGGCTCAAACATTTCAAACAACTATAGATGTAGCTAAAACAACGACGGATCCATTTGTTGAAGCAGAAACAGAAATAAATGCAAACGGAACGCTTGATACAAAACCTAAAGATGTTGAAGATAATGTTATCGTGAATGGTGTCTCGAAGACTGAAAATAATTCTAAAACAAGTGATATGAGTGCGGAAATTGGTGCGGAAAATATACATAATACTTCTAAATTTACGGAAATGAGTTTTATGAAAGGAACGGATATAACTAAAGACAAAAAGAATTCTGACATTGCTAAAGCATCAAGTGTAGACAAACATTGTATAACATGTGACATAGATATCTTAAGATTTTCTCTAGCTGTGATTGTAATAGATTGGTTATTTGTTATAGGTGGAACTGCATACTTCTGTAACTTTGTATATCATAGATTTTCCTCTATAACAAGTCAAATTTTGCTAATAAACGGTTGATGTTTACTGGGAACCATCAAAGAATTGTAAAATCTTAACCTTTTAAGGTAATATATGTTTCTGGTTTTGAATAAATCATGCGAAAGAAGTAATGTCAAGACAACGAAATTATATGGTAATGGCAAATATTTATTGAACAAGTGTGAATGCAAATGCAAAATATTATTATCACCTATATGCATAATACGATCGTATAATGTCCGCGTGTAAATCTTAAGATATTATTTCCGAGCATTTAAGAGTTGATGAGATAGTATGTTATAATAGAAGACGTCGCTGTTTTTGAATAAGTTCCTCCGGAAACAACGAATAAAGATGAGAACGACATTACTATTCGAAAAAGTGTGAAAATGGGTGTGATTTATTACAGATTTATGATATGTATGTGTGTTTGTCTGCAAATGCAATCGCTTTCACTTCTGTCTTGCAACAAGTGGTACATTTGTAAAACGATAATAAAATGGACTGAATGTGTCACCAAATATTGGCGTGTGTGGTATGTAAATGCTGTTAAATGCTTTTGCACTGTTGATCTATAATGGTCATGTTTTAAACATATCAGGAGACTAATTATGTATTAAAAAAAACAGCTATAAGCTTGATTAGTCTAGTTTTATTTTTGCAGTTAAACTTGAATACACTCTTTACCAGAACAAACTTTTTACATCTTTTGCTGTGCAAAACATATAATAAGAAAACATTAATATCTAAAGAAAGGTATTCAGATGGTATGCACAAGTATTTATAAAGTGCTTCTGAGAAAATGGAGGTTGTTAAATTTTTAAACACTTTTTCTTTATTTATTATTATTATTATTAATTTTATTATTATTATTACACTTTCTTTTATATCTATTTTTTTATAATATTTAATGAATTTTCATATGTGTTTTTATATTATTTGTTACAAATAAAAATGTTTAATTGTATAAAAATATGTTTATTGTTTCTTATTATATTATCTCATTTCTTTTATGTTTTCTATGACAACAAATTTATATTCCAAATGACTTTCATCATGCAAAAACAAAAACCAACATAGTGTGTTTGCGACCAGCATGGATCCAGATCAGCCTGCGCATTCGCGCAGTCCGATCAGGATCCATGTTGTTCGCTATCAGTTTCTCTACCTGCAAAAGGGTTGGTAAGCGAACAGCATGGATCCTGATTAGACTGCGCGGATGCGCAGGCTTGTCTGGATCCATGCTGGTCGCAAACACACTATGTTGGTTTTTTTAATGATATTTTATTATTTTTTATTTGCATATTCTCCGAGAGACGTCTGGCAGTGAAACAAATTGTAAACTGAGAGACAATTCAAATGGATTATAATTCAGTTAACGAAATAGGTACAATAAAGATTGGCGGTGATCATAGCAAGATCTACAATACTGCAGACTGAATTTGATAGAGCCTGTTCATGGACGAGAGCCACAATTAATGCCCCCCCCCCCCCCCTGCACCGGTTTGAGCAGATCCCAATATTGACGTTAAATTTGGAAATATAAGTTCTTACTATATCATGAACTAGTTACTACACTATAATAATGAACACTTATTATTTTAGATATAAAATTATTCTAAACTATTGCAAAAAAAAACATAACTCAATTTAAATCAAATATCGAACAATCAAAACTTCCGACTTACAAAATTAAGACGATAGATAGCCTGTTTCTGAATATCTTAAAAACCACTGTCACTTTAATATGATGCTTAAAAAAACCCTGCTGACAAAAGGACAATACCCGTGTAGCTTACCCAGGACCTTGACGTACTAGATCAATACTTACTATATATAGATGAGACTGCAAACAGACGACTGACTCGTAACAGTCCTGACATCAAGAAATATCTCAAGACAAAATGTTGATTATAAAAATAATTTATTTAACAATTTACAAATCAATCAAAAATAAAATAGACATTTATATATACATATATACATGTACAATGTCATTGTCTTTCAAGGTTTTTTTTTTTTTTTTCCCCTTTTTTTTTTTTTTTTTTTTTTTTTTTTTTTTTTTTTTTATTGGCACCAACGAAGAACTTACGCCCTCTCAATATTCAATATGAATATTCAAAGAAACATTCAAAAATTCAATGTAAGTTGTCAATGTCGGAGGTTATTTTTACGAGTAAATTAAAATCGATTAAAAATGTCGCACAATTTACCATAAACAATCGTACATCATAAACCACGAACTGTAAACAAGTCAATTATCCGCTGTTTTGAAACATCTAAGAGTAAAGTTGTCTTGTAGAAACGGTAACGCTCAATTTATGTAGTCTTTGGAAAATTTAAAGGTCCATTATGCCCCAGAAATGCTTTTATTTTTATATCATAACTGGTATTATGATATAGTTTTCAAAAAGTTAAACTTTGTTTACATTTTGCTACTATCATGTCAAATAATTTCACATTTACACTACTTTCATTAGGTAATAAGAAACTTATTTTAAAACATTTTAAAACTTATGTTTGCCCTTTCTAAAGAAGGTAAAATACTTTTGTTTCTGATGCATAATGTGCCTTTAAGTATTCAAATTCAATGTTAATCATCATTGCTGGTCTCTTTAACTAATGGACGAATACACGCTATAATCATCTGAAAAATAAAGAATGTTAATTTTTTACATGTAAACAATATAAAATGACAAGCCGAAATCTTAAGTAAAAGGCCTCAACTGAGGTCAAAAAAAGTCTAAAAACATTAATTTTAAGTTTCTTGCCTAGATAAACTGGGACACTTAAAACAGATAAATAAGGAAATAAAATGGTAATTAAGGATTATACATTATTGTACTTAGAAATAAATTGAACGTCGTAAAAACGGGCTATTATTAGCCCGATATGAGTGCAAATCGTTCGCTTCATTTTAGGGCATTTTGATTGTTCTGAAAAAAGGAAGACGCGAATGATCTGAAATTTTAGACACACATCAAATGGTAAAAAAAGTATTGAAAACTTATTACCAGTCCCGTCATGTCAAAAAACTCAATAGAGTCCCAAACACCTGACGGAACAGACAGATTTAGTCCTTAAAACTGTTATTCCCTTTTGAAAGATCAGAAATTAAAATGTTATAAAAGAAATCTCAAGAAGGGAAAGCGACACCAAAAGCAACCTTTGACAGCGCCATGCCTAGCAGGCCTAGCATATCTATAGAGAAATAAAATAGTTACTGCTGTTTTTCGGACTCAGCCTCTTTGGTGATTTCAAAGGGGGTAACAGTTGTTGGGGGCGTCTTCGCAATATCGGAGATTTATCCCGACTGTTGTCAAAATAATTTTCATATTCGATACGAACTGGAAAAGAAAAAAAAGGTAAATTCATTCAAACAGTACGTGTAATTAAAACAACAACAAACAAATAAAACACAGAGCAGAAACTGTAGATTACTCTTATATATCACATGTTTCGGTTTTATACAG
This sequence comes from Ruditapes philippinarum, assembly GCF_026571515.1. Lineage (NCBI taxonomy): Eukaryota > Metazoa > Mollusca > Bivalvia > Venerida > Veneridae > Ruditapes > Ruditapes philippinarum. Next base: position 3,319 of record NW_026858665.1, on the reverse strand, counting down.
TAACATTTTTTATGAAAACTTATATACAGCAAATTGCATTAAGAAACAAATTTCTTCTTTCTTAACTCTCATGTTTAATATAACGAATGTTCTGCCATTGACCATTACTATTCTGCATTTGAAAAAGTAACGATTTTAAACAATATTCACTCCAGATGCTATGGTGGCATATTTCTGCCACCAGATAACCATATAACTAACTAGTTAATTAAGAGGTTAACTAATTACGCAACTAGTAAACCTCTTAATTAACTAGTTAGGTATCATGTTAACTCGTTACGTAACTAGTTAACCTCTTAATTAACTAGTTAGGTATCAGGTTAACTAGTTACGTAACTAGTTAACCTCTTAATTAACTAGTTAGATATCAGGTTATCTGGTGGCAGAAATATGCCACCATAAGATGCATTCTTTATTATCACCTTAAGTTTGAGAAAGGTATCATGTAATTAAATAATAAATATATCTATTACTCGTACGATTAACAATATACATGAAATAAGCTACAAATATAAACACGTCAATTGATATACGTGTATCTAAATTAAAATAAAAATGTCCTTGATAATATAATATCGGTCACTAAATAAATACCAAAAAAAAATAATAATAAGAATAAAAAAAACAGTTAACACGTGCTATAAATATATACCATTAAATTGTGTTTAAAGCGCAATGAAAGCGTATTTGATTTTGAGAAGAAAAAAATGGAAAAAATGTACAAAGTACCACAAACACAACAAAAGTGTGTTTAAAAAGAATTTTGATTATATAGCAGATCTGTCTGAGTGTTCGACGCAACCCCACGGCACAAATGACGCTGCAAACGTTTACGATTGAATTATACAAACCGTATTAAGAAACATTTTAGTTGGTTTAACTAAGCAAAAATGAAAATGATACAGGTGGTTTGATTGGAACACTTGTTGCCACATATACGATCACTAGCGCAAAGAAAAAAAGCAGAATTTAACATTTTACGTAAAATATGATAAAAAATAAGGATAATAAGGATTCTTTTATAATTCAATTTTAAATAACCCAGTTTACAAAGTACGAAACTGTTATCAGTGACAAAACAACGTATTTACATATTTTGTGTGAGTTTTTTTTCCTTTTAGTTTGATAAAGATAAAATTCAAATGTTATAAATTTATTCAATATAAATATATATACATGTATAGTATAAACTTAAAATAAATACAGGTCATATTACATGCGAATAACTTAATTTTGATATAGAACAGCATGTATACAGTAGGGATTTATTAATAGCATTTAATAACAAAAATGTTATTATATTGAATTAGATTGTAAAAATATCGACCTGATCTAGCTTTAAACACTGAACTTCAGAATTAAGGAATGGTTTAATAAATACGGGTATGCCTTCATTGTCCACAGTTCTGTAAGATTATTCATAAAATGAGATCATAATGTGTATAAAGAAGGGTAGTCATTTGTACAAACAAAACCAAAAGAAAGAAAGAAAATAAATAAATAAATAAATAAGAGACACACAAAAAAAAAACGAACAAAAACCCTCAACACCTTAAACCTTCTTCTCCTAATAATATACCCCTTAATCTACCTAACTTTAGTAACCGGCCATCCCTAATATCCTATACACCTTACACACTCAGTCCTTAATACCCTTTACCTTAATATCCTAATACCCTCTGCCGTAAAATCCTCCTCTCCTAAAACCCTTTAACCCTTTTACTCTCTACCGTTATACCCCCTACCTAAATAGACTCCTCCTCTAATAATGTTACCCTCTACATCTTATAACCTCTGCCCCCAATACTCTATGCCGTAATACCGTCTCCTGTAATACCCTGTACCCTTATACTCTCACCTCTTATGTTCTCTAACCTGAATACTTTCTGCCGAATTACACTATACCCCTTTTACTCTCTTCCCTTACTACTCTCTGGTGTAATACCCTCTGCTGCAATACCCTCTATTCGTAATACCATCCTAATACCCTCTATGCATAATAATCTTCAAAAATTAACTACCCTTAAAACCCTCTTTCCTTATACCCTGTAACCCTAAATCTGCAATTGCAATTTCCCTATCCTAGTTGACAACTGTCTAGTAAGTTGACAGCTTGTGAAGATTTATAAGACTACCATTAATGGTGCTTCTGCTCATGCATAATATTATTCACCCTAAAATCACCCATAAGAATATGAGCTAAAATTTTCAAGAAGATTTTCCTGAGATAATCTTTTTTGTATCTCCGTTGCTTGTCAAGTTCTAACACCTTTATCATATCACACAGTTTAGTTGCAGCTAAAAATCTAATCACAGTGTATAGTTCAAGGAAAGGTGAAAATTATCATTTTAAATAAAGCGACACCTCACAATATGTAATTTAACTGCGCAAAATCTCTGCGATTGTTAAAGGGAAACCACCTGTCCATTGTATCGGTTGGTTTGTCTCGTGACCAAAGTTGAGACAAAAACAGTATATATATAAAGCACCCCGGTACATTAAAAAAATTGCAGTACTCTTTGTGTAAGAATAATTGCACAACGAGAAAATTTAAATCACCACAAAGAACGCGTTCCTTTATCTTATAGCTGATTTAACTTATGTAACGAGGTAATAATGGAAGACGCTGAAAAAATTGAAAACTTCGGCGATTCTGAACGGAACATATTTGAAGAAGTTATTAATAGATATTTGTCGGTGATTGACCTTCAGCAGAATGATATTTACAACGTTCGGATAATGCATCATGAGGTATGGAGAGATGTTCACCAGGTCCGAGGCATAACTGAAACGCGAGCTGGAAGTCGAGTTGAGAGGTAAAATATCTGATTTTGTTTCCGTTATAACTTTGACAATTTCTGGTATTGCAGGACACCTTGAAAATTACTTTGGTTCTGACCGCTATGGTACTTGTACAAACAGAACTTCACTTAATTTGAATACAATAATGATGTTTACAATATTTGAGAATGAGGCAAATGATGTAAGATATTCTTGCCTTGATAGGAAACTCTTCGATAAATTTCAGATACACAAAGGTTTTACCTGTTGGTGCTAAGTCCGATGTTGACTACAAGCTTTGTGTGAAGCACTTATTTGTTGACACATGTAGCACTGATGGGCATCTTTATTTTGACTCATGCCCGTCTAAAGCTTACTGTAAACTTTATGTCACACAGGAAGGAAAGCATATGATAGAAACAAATGAATTGTTATCAAAATTCTTCACACACTCTATTATGACATGCAAAGAACCAGACAGGTTTATTGTTAAGCCAGCAGTTTTCAAAATGAATGTGGTAGAACATTGTGAATTCG
>NW_026858664.1:0-22289 GCF_026571515.1 Ruditapes philippinarum | reverse complement strand
ACAACTGGATACTTTGGTAAAAAGGCAACGCTCCAATAGAAAATTAGACAAGTTAATTCCCAATCCATGACCAGATAAATCCCCAGTACAACCACTGAAAAATTCCCTCAAAAGAATCATCAAATTTGAAGGTGGACACTAAACAGAAATTACCATTGTTAAGCGATACTGTATGCAATAAAAACCAAGTATAATATAACCACATGAGTGATATTCCTGAAACATTAATTTTTTGCCTATTGAACTAAATCAAATAAAAAATATTATTATGGTTTAAAAATATTAACTTTCTGAGTTTTATCAAGGATAAACCCACCAATTGCAGCCAAAAATAACCAAAAAAAAATGCCGGAACACTGCAAGCAAAATCTCAAACAATGAGGTTGCCATTTTTTTTCTTAGCTTATATCCTGTACTGAACGGTACTTTTTTCTGCAAATCAGTTGCTAACAAAAATATTGCCATTTTTCTTTGGTTATTTTTATGAAAGTAATATATTTTGCATTGAAAATGACTTGTATGGAGTTGAAAAGTGTGTCACAGATACACTATTACACCTATAGTATGCCGCATTAAATTTCATACAATAATGGAAGTTTATAAAAACCATTCACCACCATAACATAATGAGATTGTTACACCACAAATTTTTTTTTTGGCATTTGATGATAAAGTTTTTCAGGGGAAAAAAGATATTATTATAGAATTATTAACCCCTCATAATTTTTTCCCCAAATCGAACATTTTCACATATCTTTCCCCTCCCTACCCCAGCAACCCAGCATCTTCCCCTTTTTCCGTAAAAAAAACCCCCTGAATTGTAAAAAAAATTTAAAATTTGACTGTGCATCAAAACAAGTTTGTTGACAAATGGATTTTCCCATGTGCATTAATTAGGAATCAAATGTTGTATTAACTGTGAAAAAGCAATGCATTCCTTTTGCATATATTTATAGCATTTACAGGGGTACATTTGTCGTAAAAAATTCAGAATTATTTCCTTATAGAATTTGCCAAAATTTCCTTAGCCCACTTCATCTGCTCTTTGGGCAGGACGTACCTGTTCAAACTGCATTTGGCCGCCAAGAACAAAACAGTGTAAACAACAATTACATTTATTTTCCATAAAGATTCAATTTAAAGATAAATATTCAAACATCTAAATTGTCTCAACTTGAACATCTCTTCTTAACAAAGATTAATTTCAAGGAACCCAGTGCAAAAAAACAAAGTACCATTATTGTCATAAAAATTCTAGTTAAAGACCAATATTCAACATTTATTGTCGCAACATTCTCTTCCTAACAAAGATATTTCAAACAACACGTTACGTGTTCACTGCAAACATCTTCATTTCTGTTGGCCATGCGATTTACCTTTGAATACTTCTTCATTGTAATACACCCTTAAATTTTTTTCATAACAATCTGTTAACAATCCATTACCGAAATTAGGTTTTTCCTAATAGAGCCGAGTTGGACTGGTTTCCGAGTCAGTATAAGTCCAAGTTGATCCTTTGCGGCAAAAAAAAAACCCCACAAAGGCACATTGAAAATCACAGGCGAATAAACCTTGATATTTTATAATGAACCATGTCAACATTTAGGCACCTTACCATGTCCGCCACACATGCCAGTACTTAGAGTAGAGAAAATTACTAAATCGACAAAAAACCACCGTTCCAACAAAAATTAGGCCTGAAGAGAAAGTGCTACCATGGATTTATATGAATTTTTTGGTGGTTTCGTCAAACTACTGTTTCGGCGGACTAAACCTTATGAAAAGGTTGCAAAAGAGGTTTTGTCAATCTTATTTTATAATTAAAGGCATAGTAGGCATGGTTCATGTATATAAAGTGGTTTTTTATCATACAATATGTTTGTTGTAATCAAATCATGACACAAAATTTCATTAACGAATATTATATATTGTAGATGTCTATATATTATACCTATTTTGATAATGATTTGTTCGTTATTGGATTAATTCATTTAAGTTTTGAGAAAAAAATATTTAAAAAAAAAAAAACATTAAAGCTTCATTTGACGCCTGGTTTGATTGTAATGACTATCTTTCCCAACTACTGAGATTATTGCACCGACAATCCAATAAAACTTCAACGACAGGATTTATAGGACAGTTTTTAGGTTTCATATTGAGTGATGAATAAAGAATGAAAAAAAAAGATTGTTGTTGTTTATAATGTAAAAAAAACATAGTAGATTCTCTTTAATACTATGCCTGTATCAATTGTTTAATATAGACTCTATATAAACAATTTGATACAGGCATAGCTTAAGGTCTTCAGCGTACCAGTTTATATACTATGACATGCCGCATCAGATGAAAAACAAAAATGTTTAAAGAGTGGCTTATAAAAGTTTTTGGAAGCCAGAACTATACAGGCATAGTATTAAAGAGAATCTACTATGTTTTTTTACACTCTATATTAAACAATTGATAACAGGCATAGTATGAAGAGAATCTACTATGGTTTTTTTTACATAATAAACAACAACAATCTTTTTATTCAAGTGACAGTAACCAATTATTTTCCTTTCTGTTTATGTCATATAACAAGGAGTCCAAGTTCAAAAGAAATATCTTTATATTTTCCCTGGTATTTGTTGATTTCCTATGCCATAAGCCTGATAGGCATTTTTCACCACCCACATGACCGTCAAACATTCCAGAAGAAAAGAAAAAAATACAAAATCGACTAAAAAACCAAACGTTCAAACAACCCATATGACCGATAGAAGGCGATACCACGGATTTATTATAATTTGCCCGTGGCGCTACGTAGGCTAAATGCACAAACTATTACTACTTTTTTAATCACTTTATGAAAAATATACAACCTTCACAGCAGACAACAATATAAAACATAAGCAAATAGAACAAAAGACAGATATATTACAAACAAAACAAAACCAACCATTTCTTCCCGCCAAAAAGTCCTTTGTGTTCTGCAAGCCAGCTTGTAATTAGGTCACCTGGGACATTCTAAATCATAGCTAACACGAACTGACAATGGGAAATCAAAGCAGATCATTAAATAAACACTAATCTACAATATAAATAAAGCATTAAAAAAATCAAATACTTACAGTTTTAAACTTGCTAGTACATTTAAATTATCGCTCTGAAATAAACCCTCTATCTTCCTTAATGGCTGCCCCTGTTTGTTGATGTTTTTTCATTGGCTTACATTGTCACGTGATCAAATCAACATAGGTGTGGACTAAGTTATTTCCATTTGCAGTTCTGACTTTAATTGTTTTAATCACAATTTAATCCCCGAAAAAAAAAATATGTTTGAAACAATTCCAGAATTAACACAAATCTTAAAATTACCGAAAACATTAAATGTTATATTAAATTGTAAATAAAAGGTTTTACATTTCACCCCTAAATAAAAACATAATGGACTCAACCAAAAACAAGCGTCTCTCTCTTTATTTAATGATGTATTTTACATGACCATGATCAACACATAAATCCCAGACCAATTGTAAGACGAAACTATTGTAAAAATAATACTATGACCACAGCAGATTTCGTACAGAAAATTAGTTCCGATATCGTACAGGATATCATAAGTAAAAGCAGACAAATGCAGGGTACTTTTAAACAAATATGAATATGACTTACTTTTTTACCAAAAACATACATTTTTCTTGCCAAAGTGAAAGTCATAAATTTATCAGAAAATTATACTTTATATAGTGGAACAGTATAAAGTGATTTATGTTTGTACAGTTTCATCTTATTTTACATCTTAGCACATTTAAGGCATTTCTGGTGTTTAAACACTTTTCGGTATAATTCTATCTTTCGGATCATAGAAAATTTTTCACCACTAGGTGTCGCACGCAAAATTGTTATCTGAAAACTGTTTCACTCTATTTTATATTTTATTTATTGCTCGTCAACAGTTATGGATGAAAATGTCCAGGCCCAGAGGGCACTGGACTGTTTATTTAAAAAACAAGAAAGAAAGGCATATAAAGCTTATATAAGTAAAAAACATGACATAAAGTTGGACAGCAATTCGTGAGTGAAACAGTTTTCAGATAACAATTTTGCGTGCGACACCTAGTGGTGAAAAATTTTCTATGATCCGAAAGATAGAATTATACCGAAAAGTGTTTAAACACCAGAAATGCCTTAAATGTGCTAAGATGTAAAATAAGATGAAACTGTACAAACATAAATCACTTTATACTGTTCCACTATATAAAGTATAATTTTATGTTTGCACCTGGCAAGACTCAGCAGTTTATTTATGTCAAGGATAAAAATAGAACAAATACCAAATTGGATGAAAATGTCCAGGCCCAGAGGGCACTGGACTGTTTATTTAAAAAACAAGAAAGAAAGGCATATAAAGCTTATATAAGTAAAAAAACATGACATTTAAAGTTTGGACAGCAATTCGTCCACCACTGGTCCAACAAAGAGACTTGACAGGGCGCAAATTTAGACGACAAAGAAATTTAAATTGTATATAGATGCCTACCACTTTCCCAAACCACCAAAAGAAAACAAATATATGTTACAGCAAGTTCTAGAGAAAGTTATAAACCCAATTTTCGTTTACAATGAGTATGATCAAGCAAATCATAGTAGAGAACACTAATGTGGAACAATTTGGAATTCCTATCAGGTTACATATATGTAGTTCATAAAGTGTAACTAATATATATATATATATGTATAAGTAACATGAGAAAGAAAAATATTTACAGTTATAACAAAGCTATTTACAACAAAATGGGTATTAACAACTGTATTATTTTTAAGGGTAAAACTTGTCACATGAGCAAGTGCTTGAAAGTAAAAAACTTACAATATAGAAGTTAACAGGGGTAGACCCTGCCACTAGCAGGTCTATTATTAAAACACTTTCGACTAGATAAATTATTATGAGGCTTATTAAAGCGATGTTAGACAAAAATATGTGATTTTATTTACTGGAATAATAGTGAGACAAATTGTCAGACTGGAATTATGTTGACTAGTTATGATAGTAAAAATTTACAATACATAAATATAAAAAGCAATAAAATAAATTGCTGTCCAACTTTATGTCATGTTTTTTACTTATATAAGCTTTATATGCCTTTCTTTCTTGTTTTTTAAATAAACAGTCCAGTGCCCTCTGGGCCTGGACATTTTCATCCAATTTGGTATTTGTTCTATTTTATCTTGACATAAATAAACTGCTGAGTCTTGCCAGGTGCAAACATAAATAAATGTATTAAATACTGCAAACGATGTAGAAAAAGTTGAAAAGGAACACACAAAAAAAACCCTCAAAACAAACACACATTAGCGCTATTGAAAAATCATTGATTTTATTAAAAATAATTTTACCTGACAAAAATGTCACAAAATCTGCTTTATAAACATATCTCTCCGAAAGATGCAGAATTTATACAGAATATCTATAAACAACTGACATTCATTTCATCTTTCCACATGTTTCACTGATACTAACTGATATATCAAATAAAAATATTGCAAAAAAAAGAAAGAAAAAAAAAGAGAATATCTACATTATTTGCATTTATATATTGGTTAAGGGCCCATGAAATGATTCTATTTTTATTTATGTAAAACGTTTTATTTTTTGGTTTTCTATTTTAGTGTCCAAAAAGTTCCTCATATACCACACTTTACTTCTGATATTTTTTGGGCAACAAGTACAGATTACAATATGTGTTACCTAAGATATTATTATCATTATCATCATTATTATAAAATGGTTCAATTTTTGTATGGATGCCAAAATACTAGTACTACTTTGTTTATACATTTGGTTTTTTTTTGTTTTGCTCCTTTTATGACAAATTATTTCACATTCAGCGCTACTTCCTTTAAGAAATAAACATATAGCTTGCTCTAGAACTATAATTTAAACATCCTTGTTTGCATTTTGTAAAGATGAAACGAATTTAATTGCCTCTGAGGCATAATGTGCCTTTTAAAAGTTGCACGTTACAGGTATGTAATGACTGCATGCGAAACGAATTTTAACATGATATTGATCTACCTTACTTTTAGTAAAAGTTATATTAGTAACAGGAATATGATGATTAATTCAATATGCTAGAATGTGAATGCACCTCGTAGCACGGCATAGAACAGCTATGGCAATGGAAAATTGTCCTCTATAACATCAAGCACATTGGTATGGATTATTAACCAAACAGTAAATACTAAATAATACAATATAACTATAAACAAATTTTATGTTTGGTAATTGAGTCGCAGCCCTTTGATATCAAAGCGGAAAATGAATGATATATTTTAACTGTCTCCTTTATGACGCCATAAACAAAACCGGAAAAACTCGGTTTCTATACTGTGTTTGTTTTTTCTTCTTTTTTTTGTAAAATTTATAGATGTACAAAATCACACGATGAAGAAGAAGTTATCTAACATTATGAAATTGAAATAAAATCTTGAATGATTATTCTTTGTCTGGGCTATTCAATTGTGAACTATTACATAACACGAGTTTGAGCAAGTTATCACGTTATTCCTCAGTTTTAGCCCGACTACTCAAAGCATATAGGAAGAGCTATTGTGTTGCGTTGGCGGCACAATTTGATTTTGTTTTTTGCGTGTTTTTTGCGTGCAAGTTGGTATCTCCGAAACTATTGAAAGAGATGGATTCAACCATCACACACTTATATGAGAGCATATATGAGGTCAGTGTCCAAGATCATTAACTCTTACATGGATTTTGATAGAATTATGACCCTTACTATACTTAGAAAAAATGTTCATTATTCAGGCTCTTGTTTTACAATCAAGCACTGTGAATAGTCAGGTACGCAATTGCTACTGACAGTTGTTGTTACTTTGACAAATTGTTGTTAACATTATTGGCAAGAGGGGAGAAAAGTAATACAATATTTTTGTAAAAACATTGATACTAGTAACGATACTGTGCACAGTAGCGAACGCTGAAAGCACGTGGCAAACGTGTGCGTCCCTGCAGATGGATGCAAGTCTAATTGTCTTTTGAGTGTGCGTTTTCTACCCGACTGATATTATTGCCATTGTATAGATATACTGTATAAGCTTCGAATTTTTGAACGGAATTCTACTTACAGCTGTTCGTTTGAAAAGCTTCTAAGTGTCATTTGTTTAATAAGTTTGAAAAATTTAATAACATTTAATCTTACTAATTAAATATAATGGTAATATATGTTTCGGTATTCATATTGTCTAGGCCATCTAAGTATTGATTGTAAACAGCGCTTTCTGTATTAGAACAAGGTGCACTTTTTTTTATTCGTCGGCTTTAATTATTATTGTGTATCCTTTTATAATTTTCTATTACATCAATTGTAATTATAATCGACAATTCAATAGTGCCATATTGTCACAAAGTATATCTGTCACAAATCACTATACTGAACCCTGTACATTAAAACCCCACGATTTATGACGACCTAATTATCAGTTCTAACATTTTCAATTTCATATCTGACCTTGGACGTATGCGTGTGACCTTGACCTTTGCCAAAGGGACCTTGAATGTGTGCAAACACTATGCCTAACAATGTTGATCAATCGGGCTAAATTATAAAATAACCCTACTATGTATGTTGAAGACAATGGTAAAGTATTTTCAACTGATATCTAGTTGTGACCTTGACCTTGTAACTTTCTGGCTGGTGTTCCAAAATATGTAGATTTTAAAATACAATTGAACTCCAATGGTTTTGAAGTGACAGTGTTACATTCAGTTATACCATAAAGATATGTAAAAGGAAATAGGTTTAAATAAAAAATAGCACGTGCTAGCACTGACCATACTAGTGCCCTCCGTAGCAACAATAGCTTTACTAGTACTTTCAGCGCTTTGATTATATCTATATGTAATAATTCAAGTACATATATATCGAGGGGTGTTTCTGCTAAAAAAAGTCCGAGGCCGAGACGACCGAGACATTTTTTTTGCAGAAACATCCCAAGATGTCGCCCCAGCGAGTGTTATACCCCCGTAACTAACTCATTTCATATATCATAACTGTTTTATCGCAATCAATGAATCAATGGTAAAAACTGCAATGTTATATATAAATTCAGTTTTCAAGTGCACTGAATATAATGGGTTAGTAAGAACAAAGAAAAAAGTTCCAAACCATGCGATAATGACAAATAGTAAAGCTAATTTTTGTGGATATTTTGATTCTAAAGCTTTATACAGAACTCAATGTGTACACTTTACAACATAGAATTAAGATCTGGAGACGTACTGTTTTAGAGTCATAGCTATTTTTGTTTAACAAAAGAGACCGATTCAGGTATAATCCATATGTTAACTTTTTTAACAAAATGTAAAAATTTGACTACTTTTTATTTCATTTTCATTCTTGTCATATCAATAAAGTTCATGTCATTCTTTCGTAAATGTAAATGTGATCAAACAGAGATCGATTTGTCAACCGGTTAAAACCGGTTCTTATGTAACGGTTACTGATTATAGCTTTAGTCCTTTGCGTATGCATTAAAGCATTCCTCTTTTGAAATATTTTTAAGATAGTACCGTATATTGACGCATTTTGTAAGATTAAAGCAGTTAAAGACAAAAACAAATCCTTCCATTGACATAAACTAAATCTAAATGTTCTTTATCATAATTATCACCACCTTAAAACTGAAACTGATTCAGACATCTTCAATATCGTTCAATATGACTTTTGGGTCTCTGTGGTTTTTTTTTGTACACGTATTCCTTTCAATTACAGGTTTTGAAAATTCTACATTTTTATTTGGAAACTGAGGTGTTAACCTGCGGATATTTAAGTTTGATATTTAGTTTAAACTTATTTATTTCAGCTCGATTGTCAACTTTTAAGTCTGCTTCCTGGAACCAACCACTACTGGTCGTGACCAGAGTAGGGCTCAAACTTTCAATAGCGTAATTTTGTTGAAGAGTTTAAGTAAGAATCAATATAAAATATGCCTAATATTATTGAAAACTTTAAGGATCAATATAAAATATGCCCCGTATATCATCTATAAATTGTTGTTATAATACAGTTTCAGTAATTTTTCAAGTTTCGAAAACAATACCATGTGCATTTAACGCCGCATCAGACGAAAGACAAAATTTAAAAAGCGGCTTATAAAGTGTTGGAAACCAGAACTACTCACGATGAACAGCCTCAGTAAAACTGATTCGGTGATGTTCACACGAATACATGTCTCTGAAGGATCTCATATTTCAATGCAAATTTTATTTTTTCGATGTAAATGTATCCGTTTAAAACACACACTAGAAGATATCCGCACAAAATACTAAAATACCTGTCGCACAGGTACAAAATATCTAATTAGAATTGCAAAGTGAGAGAAAGACCGTATTTAAATAACAAATACGAATACATAAAAACTTCCAAATAACTTTAGCTTACCTTTATTTCGTTTTATCTATATATTCCCTCCTTGCATACTTTTATTGATAAATTATTGCTATGTTAATTCATTCTAGAAAGAAAAACGAAATGAAAAAGCTATGCGAAACTCGATATTGTGTACCGTTGCATTATTGTGTTGAAATAAAGCCAATTTTCATATATTCTTTCAATTGTATAAGCATATATATAATTTCATAAAGATTTTTATACAGTTGAATATTTACGTACCGTTTAAAGCTCAACTATACGAAGTATATGGAGAGCTGTCCTTCTCAGCCCAGCGTCGGTGTCCGCGTCCAGATTTCAAAATAAAGTTTTTGTTATTAAAGGTATCAACTCCATACATTAAGTATGTGTACCATATCGTCAACCACATCTTATGTTACTCGGTTCATAACTCTAGAAGCAATATTTTCAGAATTAATTCACATTGAACTTAGATTTTTTTAAAAATCTTACTTTTTACTCTAACTTCCTTATGTAGGGGATCAACTTCAAACTTGCTATTGGGTGGATTACTGATTTATCAATGAAAATTATATTAGATAATTTCACAGTCAAATTACCAAGATATAATTTCACAGTGAAAATTATCAAACTATAATTTCACACTTTTCAATGAAGAGACTACGTAAGATTTTCCCAATGTGGCACCTCACTTTAATTTTTGCTTACAATTCCGACATAAACAGGCCTGTTTAGAGAAAAGCAAAGCTGAAATTATAATACAAATTTCAAAAGTAATCAAAAAGATAAAACTTACTTCAATTTAACACCAAATATCGCAGTCCAACCAATTGTACCACGCGCTATTCAATTTATGTGTGGGTAGTATCTCCCCTAGCTACGTATGGAACATAATAAGAACCTTTTCTGTCGGGATTTTTAGCGCCAATTTGAATCGTCTAAATCATATTAGTAATATTTAAATAAATGTGTTACGATACCTTTATATTATCCATTTCTACATCATTTCCATGCTTTACAAACGCCCCCAGCAGTTTAAAATAATCAGTAATTATCTAACCGGTTGCTTTTCAACAACAAAAATTGCGCCACAGTTAATTTGGTTATCTTATAATTTGTTATCTTTCAAGTAAATATAAGATATGGGTGCTCTTGATAGAGTTCAATTTTTCCACGATTCTGATAAAGAATACATATTACGTTTGTATGTTTTGAGAGCAACATACAAGATTCCCAGTGAAAGACACATTTCTAAGGAATTTGACAATCTAATGTTTGTGAATGGGCTGATTAACAATCAAATGATACTTTCAATGTACAAAATAATCATGATCAATAATCAAACGAATAAATTTGAAATACGGTGCTTCTTCGATGTACATGTGTGTGCGATATTTTTCGATAAAAACAGCACGGTCGTTTTTGTCTTTCTGTATATTAAGTGTATAAATTTTTAAAAAAAAAGAAAAAAGAAAAAGTACCATATTCTCGAGCCAATTGTTTAAACACCAGTTGTCTGATTCCTTTGCAGATTCAATTTTGAACAAGTTTGGAGGGTCTTCCTTACATAATTTAAGGCTAAAAGCTCTAACCCAAGAAATATTTGCAGGAGATTTCTGCATGGTATGGTCGTTTTCTGGACCGAAGATTTGTTCTTTCTATGTATAAAGGGTATAAATGTTCAAAAAAAAAAACAACAAAAAAACATTTTCTCGAGCCAATCGATTAAACACCAATTGTTTGATGTCTTTGCAGATTCGATTTTGGACAAGTTTGGAGGATCTTCCTTGCATAATATAAGGCCAAAAGCCCTAACGCGCAAGAAATGTGACATGGCAGTTTTCTGGACCGACGATTTTTTCTTTTTGTATATAAAGTGTATAAATTTTCAAAAAAGTACCATTTTCTCAAGCCAATACTGTAATGACCAATTGCCCGATTCGTTTGCAAATTGGATTTTGTACAGGTTTGGATGGTCTTTCTTACATAATATAAGGCACAAAGCCCTTACTCAAGAAATATGTCCAGGAGATTTCCGCATGGAATGGTAGTTTTCTGGACCGACGATTTGTTCTTTCAGTATATAAAGTATCTATTCTGAAAGAAGTACCATTTTCTCGAGGCAATCGTTTAAACACCAGTTGTCTCATTTTTCTTTGCAGATACGATTTTGTATACGTTTGTATAAGGCCCAAAGACCTTACCCAAGAACTATGTCCAAGCAATTTCCGCATGGCATTGTCGTTTTCTGAATCGACAATTTTTTTGTGTAGAAAGTGTATAATTTTCAAAAAGTACCATTTTTCGCGCCTACAGATTAAACACCAATTGTTTGATTTCTTTGCAGATTCAACTTTGTACAAGTTTAGAGTGTCTTCACCATTTTCTCGAAACAATCGTTTCAACACCAGCTATCTCATTTCTTTGTAGTTTCGATTTTAAACAAGTTTGGAGGGTCTCCCTTACATAATATAAGGCCAAAAGTCCTAACCCAAGAAATATGCCCAGGAAATTTTGCATTGCTTGGTCGTTTTCTGGACTGAAGATTTGTTCCGTGTATAAAGTGTATAAATTTCCTAAAAAGTATTTTCTCGAGCCTATCGATTAAACACCAATGTTTGATTTCTTTGCAGTTTCGATTTTTACATCTTTTCTTCCTTACATAATATAAGACGGGAAAAACCTAACCCAAGAAATATGTCCAGGAGATTTCCGCATGGCATGGTCGTTTTCTGGACCGACGATGTGTTCTTTCTGTATATAAAGTGTATAAATTTTCAAAAAAGCACAATTTTCTCGAGCCAATCGTTTAAACACCAGTTGTCTGATTCCTTTGCAGATTCGATTTTGTACAAGTTAAGAGGGTCTTCTTTACATAATATAAGGCTAAAAGCTCTTACACAAAAAATATGTCTAGGAGATTTCTGCATGGCATGATCGTTTTCTAGACCAATTGTTCGCTCTTTCTGTATATGAAGTACATCAATTTTCAAAAAAGTACCATTTTCTAGAGCCAGTCGTTTAAACACCAATTGTCTGATTCTTTTGCAGATTCGATTTTGTGCAAGATTGGAGAGTCTTCCTTACACGATATAAAGCACAAAGCCCAAGCACAAAGCCCAAACACAAGAAATATGTCCTGGAAATTCCGCATGGCATGCTCGTTTTCTGGACCGACGATTTGTTCTTTCTCTATATAAAGTGTATAAATTGACGCATGGCATGGTCATTTTATGAACCAGCGATTTGTTTTCACTGTATATCCGAAGATTGACTGAAAATCTCGAAATAAACAGTATGGAGACAAAAACTTTCTGAAATTGTGATAAACATAATAATTTCAATTGATTATGAAACTGATAAAAGCCAAATAAAGAATTTAATTTCTAGAAGTTATAAAAGCCCGATTACGATTCTGTTACTCTTATATAGAGTGTTATAATATATATATATAATTTGACAAATAAGCCCAGGACCGAACTATGGACCAGTGGATAAAAATCCTGTGTTCTTTCCTATTAAGCTAAGCGGGTATGAATTGTGGCTATAGGTTCAAAATATTGGCTCGCAAACAATGTTACACTGTAACCTATTTATTCAAGATTTCATATCCGGCATGATATTTTGATGTTAATTGGTCTTTGGGACTATGAATTCAAATACTGACGTAATATCAAGATTATATTCTACACGAACCGGTGCTGGGGGGACGAGTCGGTGCTGAGGGGTAGGGGCGGGGCTAGTCAAAATATATTGACGTGCCAAAGCTTGATTCTGAGATATTTTCGTTCTAGGGCAGACTCTCGCTTTGTAGAGGCGAGATATTGCCCAGACACGAAAATAGCACAATATCTCGTCGCGAAGTACAATTAGTTGGACTAGGGCGGGGCACTTATCAATATCTATTATAAAAAAAAAATTATCACAGGTTTATTATTGTTTTTTACAATAACTCTCTTGGAAACTTATCCTTAACCCTAAACTGGAAAGGAAAAAAAATAGAATAAAATATTGTTAGTCATGGAAAAGTTCTATTGCATATACTAAGTAAACGAATACTAAGTGCGTAAAATAGAATGGAATTTGCTGACATACTAACTTAATTTTCCGACAGTAATAAGAGAGTAGTACATTTGAACTTACCTGAACA
Source organism: Ruditapes philippinarum (assembly GCF_026571515.1). Classification (NCBI taxonomy): domain Eukaryota; kingdom Metazoa; phylum Mollusca; class Bivalvia; order Venerida; family Veneridae; genus Ruditapes; species Ruditapes philippinarum. The sequence continues at coordinate 8,729 of NW_026858664.1, read as the reverse complement.
CGAGGATGTCCTTTTTTACATACGCCACGCGCTTGTCTAGAATCGGTTACAAATTTTCTCTGATTATTCCCTTTATAATGTCTTTGTCGTAGTTTTTGTGTTGCGAAGTGCTGTACTGTAAAGCACAGTTCAATTTATTAGAATGTCATCTCGGAATTAAGAAAATGCTAGCGTTTATATACGCCCGAAAAAATACGGCGTAAAATGGTATGCGTCTGGTCGTCCGTTCGTCCGTCTAGTATTCGTCTCTATAACTTTTGAACCGGTGGAAAGAATTTCAAACTACTCCGCAGAAATGTTAACCATAAATGAACAGAGGGCAGGTTTGACCTGCCTCAGGTCAAGGTCACACTTTGTCATTTTGTATGAATTTCAAAATTTCGTTTCCGCTCTGTATCTTTTGAACCGAAACTTTTAAGCAGAAATATTACTTGATAATGAGACGGTGTGCAAAACAGAGATTTGGGCTTCCCGAGCCGCCCGGGGATTACTTGATTTATATAGACTTAAATAGATGTTTGTGATAATATCGCTCTCTTTTCTGGAACTATTTTTGGTTAATAAAAGCAGTTAGATAGTTGGTCAACTTTTTGATACACATATACATAAAGTAAAGGAAACAAAAATAGTTGTTTTTAAAAATGGTTGATAAACCTTATCTTGGCTGAAATTGAAAATTGGACTCATAAAAACAAATATATTTAGGTCATTAATGCTTTTATTTAGGTTGGTCTTACATTTACAAGAAAGCTTTCTATGAACAGAATGGTATATGAGTATAAAGGTTAAGTGAATTTCATATCGGTATTAGTATGATTATAACTAATTAAAAATAAAAAAGTATAGTTTTAAATTTATTTTTAAATTGGTTAATACTAAGATATGTCCTCAGTGTTTTATGGTGCTGAAATGGGGCATTGGAAAATAAGAAGAGCTATAACAGGTACAAGGTGCAGGACGTGAAGTGGTTGCACACTTGGATCAAGCGGAAGTTTTAATTTGCATTTTTCAATTAAAATAATACAAATAATGTAATTTCTTCAAGCACAATTTGGTTGCAAACTTGTACTTCCAGCATTTCTGCGTCAATATTATTGCGTATAATTACGTTGAAACAGTTACTTCAGAAAAATAGTTCAACATAGGTTAAAAGATTTAAATATCAACAATAATGGCATGAATTTATCCGTAACTTTCAAAGTAAATTCATCAGTTTATAGTTCAAAAAGAATTTTTCACCTAAACGCTATTAGGATCTGCTGGAAATCAGAGATTTTAGATATAAGAGCTTAAATTTTAGAAAAGTGACACATGATCTTAAAATCTAGGTTTACCATTTTATTATATTTATCTATTAAAATACTATAATGCACCATCCCAAAACAAATATTACAAAGGTTAAAGGTACATTTTTGTACATGTAATACGTTTTTGAAGAAAAGAAAATTTGACCGTTTAATATTTCGTGCACATGATATGGACACTGTTGATATACTATATGCATTCTCAATTATATATGTAAACAGTGTGCAAGTTACCGTCCACGACCCCCCCCCCCCACTGGCACCGGCTATATACCTTTACATATGAAAATAGTAAAATTTTGAATTAAGAAGCATCCGCAGATGTTTCCATACGGTGGCGGTTATCATGGTTTCTTCAACATTTTTCCAATGTGACACGTATATTACGTGTAATTCCATTAAAAGCGGCATAAGGTCACCAAGTTATGCGTGTGTCCTTAACGGGGAAACAATGGGCGGAACTAAATATTATTAGAAAAATTGATTGCGTCAGGGTCTTTCAAACATAACAGAAAATTTATTAACACTTTTACAAATCACTTCATCTACATTGTATTTTTTCACATATATAATTTCTGTACAGTATAGCTATAAACAAAAGCAGAATCATAAAAAATATTTGAGCCGCGTCACGACAAAATCAACATAATGGGTTTGCGACCAGCATGGATCAAGACCAGCCTGCGCATCCGCTATATAACAAGTAGAGAAACCGATAGCGAACAGCATGGATCCTGATCAGAGTGCGCGGATGCGCAGGCTGGTCTGGATCCATGCTGGTCGCAAACGCACTATGTTGGTTTTGTCGTGACGCGGCTCATTTAGAGAATGAACCAAAGTAGTCATGAAGATTTCGTGTTTATGCTGTTGTTAGATTCCAACTGTATCTTTTCTCACGAATTTAATTACAAAATGTAAATCAATATTATACAATATGTTACAATATTAATAAATTTCGTCAAGGTTGCAACAGATATGACAATAATCATGTAAATAAATACATATGTGGTTAACAGATAAGAGTTACATACAGGCTAGATAATCACAGACGTACAATTATTTTGAACAGTCAATGACGGCTTTACATAGAATGGCATATTACTACTGCCATTTTATGTATGGATTCGAGCTAAAACGTTCCAAATAATATTGTCTAAATGGTTCTTGAAACGTTTATTTCTTTAGCTTATTTTATATTGATCAGAGATGTACTATTTACATAATTTAATGGAAAAGGGAGGCAATCTGTCCACCAAAATGTCTAACATAGATGTCCTATTTATTTCCCCTTCGTAATAACATCATTTTAGTTTATCTTTCAGAAACCTTGTCAGTAGTAGGTAGTTTGATTATATTTTATTGTATAATAGTACATAATATATAAGCACAAATTAACATCATTATATCCTAAGCAAAATTATAATGTATATACAAAATATTTGGACCAAAAGTTATACCAACATCTCGGGGCCTTCCTGAAAGGCCTATTTTATAGGGTTACTGATAAGTAAGGTTGGATTTTAAATTCTTTAAGACATTTACAATTTTAGAGATTTAAGTTTCTTGTATATATTAGATATAAACTAGAACTATCACTAAATGTGATTAATACCCCCGCAAGACTGCTTCGGAAATGAGGAAGTTACTAGTAACAGAATACCTTGTAAAAGAATTTGAATAGAGTTATGGTTGTCGGCAATTAAAGATAGTTGTGGTTCTTGTACGTTGCATTTCCTTTCACTGTGGTTGACCATTGATGAAGTTTTATTGAATTACTCTGTAATAAGTCCAGATAGAGTTATGATTCTTGAGAACTGCTCTTTCTCTCAATGTGCTTGGCCATTGTATGAAGTTTTATTGAATTCCAACTAGTGGTTTTCAAGTTATGCTCCAGACAAGGAAAATGCAACGGAAAAGTAACAAAGGGCAATAACTCTATAATTACTTTACATGGAGTTATGGTTCTTGTGCACTGCACTTCCTCTTATTGTGCTTGACCATTGTATGAAGTTGTTTTGAATTCCAACCAGTAGTTTTCAAGTTATGTTTCGGACAAGGAAAAAGTAACAAAGGGCAATAACTCTGTAATAAGTCAAAATGGAGTTATGGTTCTTGTGCACTGCACTTCCTCTCAATGTGCTTGACCATTGTATGAAGTTGTATTGAATTCCAACCAGTGGTTTTCAAGTTATGCTCCGGACAAGCAAAAAGCAATGGAAAAGTAACAAAGGGCAATAACTCTGTAATTACTTTAGATAGAGTTATGGTTCTTGTGCACTGCACTTCCTCTTATTGTGCTTGACCATTGTATGAAGTTGTTTTGAATTCCAACCAGTAGTTTTCAAGTTATGCTCCGGACAAGGAAAAGTAACAAAGGGCAATAACTCTGTAACTAGTCAAAATGGAGTTATGGTTCTTGTGCACTGCACTTCCTCTCACTGTGCTTGGCCATTTTATGAAGTTGTATTGAATTCCAACTACTGGTTTTTAAGTTATGCTCCGGACAAGCAAAAAGCAATGGAAAATTATCAAAGGGCAATAACTCTGTTTTTACTTTAGATAGAGTTATGGTTCTTGTGCACTGCACTTTCCCTTGTTGTGCTCGGCCATTGTATAAAATTGTTTTGAATTCCAACGAGTAGTTTTCAAGTTATGCTCCGGACAAGGAAAAGTAACAAAGGGCAATACCTCAATAGACAAGATGGAGTTATGGTTCTTGTGCACTGCACTTCCTCTCAATGTGCTTGATCATTGTATGAAGTTGTTTTGAATTCCAACCATTAGTCTTCAAGTTATGCTCCGGTCAAGGAAAATGCAACGGACGGCTGGACAGACCGACAGACCGACCACCGAGTGAGTCCTATATACCCAAACTTCGTTTCGGGGGTATAAAAAACGGCATCAAAAGGGAATTGGTAACAAAAACCTTACAATAAGAACAAGACAAAAACAATCTGTTTATTAATTAAACGATGACATTTAAAAATGCACCGGGATTGAATGATATATAATATCTTTAAAATGTTAATATGCCACCATCACAGATTATAATGCTAGCAAAATGTCAAGGATAGTTTCAGAGAACTTTTGCAAGGGAATTATGGGAAAATGATGGACAAAACCTAGTTCCATTCTCCATTATATGTGACTTCGATTATCTTCCAGTTTCCCCCCGATTTGGCCTTGGAAATAGATACCTCCAGGTTCCGAGCAAGTGTAATACATTAATAACAAGAAAAGCATTGATGCAAAGCATCAAAGGGCGACGCCAAAAGAATTTGATCCAGATTTGCACCTAAATACTTAACAAAAGATGTGTACTTTATAGCAGTACCATTACATGTGACCTGGAGGCTAGGGCCAGGTTAAGTTGAAACTTAAACCAAAAAAGAATAGACTCTGTCTTGCCAAGATGCAAAGGCAATTTATAGTCAATTAAGCAATCTTATAAGTACGGAAGCATGGAGAGGACATAGTCGATTTATTTTAATAATCTGTGGGAACAACTTATTTGTCGAAGTATTTTTTATTAATCTGTGGGAACAACATGTTTTGTAAGAAAAATCTTTTTTTATTCTGTGGGAACAACATATTTTGTGAGAAAAATCTTTTTTTATTCTGTGGGAACAACATATTTTGTGAGAAAAATCTTTTTTTATTCTGTGGGAACAACTTAATTTGAGTAAAAAAAAAATTTTATTCTGTGGGAACAACATATTTTGTGAGAAAAATCTTTTTTTATTCTGTGGGAACAACATATTTTGTGAGAAAAATCTTTTTTTATTCTGTGGGAACAACATATTTTGTGAGAAAAATCTTTTTTTATTCTGTGGGAACAACACATTTTGTGAGAAAAATCTTTTTTTATTCTGTGGGAACAACTTAATTTGAGTAAAAAAAAATTCTTATTCTGTGGGAACAACTTATTTTGTGAGAAAAATCTTTTTTTTACTCTGTGGGAACAAACTATTTTCTGCGATATTTTTTCAATATCTTGTTCCCTCAAGATAATAAGTTGTGCGAACAAATTAATTATGTTGTTCCCACAACATAATTCAACCAATCAAAATAGCGATTGCCACAAAGAGTGACTGCAAAGTTAAGTCCCTTTTTAAAAAGTCGCCATTTGCACACAATTGCAATAATGGAAGAAGAAATGTTAAGAAAATTATTAGAATTCCTAAATATCCTGATACTTCAAACCCATTTCAAAATACTGTTTAATCAAAACATCTCTATCCATTTTTCTGACAACAAGATGCAAGAATTTGATTGGTTGAATTATGTTGTGGGAACAACATAATTAATTTGTTCGCACAACTTATTATCTTGAGGGAACAAGATATTGAAAAAAATATAGCAGAAAATAGTTTGTTCCCACAGAATAAAAAAAAAAAATTCTCACAAAATATGTTGTTCCCACAGAATAAAAAAAGATTTTTCTCACAAAATATGTTGTTCCCACAGAATAAAAAAAGATTTTTCTCACAAAATATGTTGTTCCCACAGAATAAAAAAAGATTTTTCTCACAAAACATGTTGTTCCCACAGATTAATAAAAAATACTTCGACAAATAAGTTGTTCCCACAGATTATTAAAATAAATCGACTATGTCCTCTCCATGCTTCCGTATATAAGACTCATGTTATAAGAAAGAATTTCTTCAGATTTAATTTATGAGACACAAGGATTCCTGAGTCATCAGCATATAATCACTGGCACGAGTATCGGACCTGGGAAGAAAAAATATGACCAGATGACCAGATTGATAAAAAAAAACTGTGTTTATAAAAACCAAAACAAAAAATGTAAATAATGATCCCCTTTAAAAATATACTTTCAACTTGAAGTATATTTTTAAAGGGGGTCATTATTTACATTTTATTTTGGTTGTTGACACTTTTAAGATGAACACAGGTTTTTTTATCAATCTGGCCATATTTTTTCATCCAAGGTCTGATACTCGTGCCTGTGCATTATAATAAAAGCGTATTGCTTAGGGTTGAAGACATGTAATTGACATATATTAGACATAAAAGAGGACCTAAAATGAACATCAGGGGACAGCATAGGTACTCAGAGCAGTAGTAGAATAAGTACCAGCCACATCAACCAGCTACTATCAGAGATAAGACTTAAACCATGTAAGAATGTCATTATATATGGCAGATGCTTGAAGTTTCATGAAGAAGAAGAAAAACAACTTCTTCATGTGCAGGATAGTGTGTTCAACTGTATCAAATGCCCTTTGTAGATCTAAAAGTATCATGCAATACTGCCTTTGTCCATTTCAAATAATGCAATCTGTTAAATGAATCAAACATGTGTCAATTGAAAAACCACTTCTAAACCCTGACTGAAAACTGCCTGACCATGACTCAAACCCATGACTTTCAGAAGACCAACTGAGCTATCCGTCCTGCTACACATTTTCTCTTTAATAATGAAACAGTTCTAAACCACAACATATTTCCCCACTATATCGATTTGTGTTCGTGAATTTCTTATGTTACAGAGCATAGGAAATTGAACTCATGCTTATATGCAGTCATAGGATGAGAAAAACTTTGAGCTTGACCAGAACTCATTAACCTGTGACCAACATAAGAAGAAATTTTATGAAGGCTGATTTGTATTTTGCATCAAGGGCACCGGGCAAAAACATGAAAATGCAACAAACAAACCACTTTGTGGTAGATTGTATTTTTCATGTTTTCATCTGGCGCCCAGTTACTTTTTGTACTATGTTGGTTTTCATGTGGCACAAATCACCCACTATAAATTTAGTGCACAAATTTATTCAAGGGCAAGTAACAATCTACTCTATGTACAGTCTGTTGTCGCGTTGACTCAGGAGACCTGGAGGTTGAGACCGGTGTCTCTTCATTACAAATAGATAAGACAGAAGCTGTCCTTTTCAAACTATGCACATGTTAGAAAAAAAATAGAATAACTATTCAGAATATGATTTTTTGAGACTTTATTAATTATATTGCTTGATCCAAGTTTAAGGACATTTTCAATCAATACATGTTTTATCATTTATAACTTTAAATGAAAGTCTCATCCCTTTAATAATAATGACATAACTGTATCTCTTTAAATGCAGAAAAATTATAAGTCTCAACATATCAATATACTACTGTCTAAGATATACATGTACATGCACATAACATTAATAATTCCCAGTTTTTCCCAAATAAATATGAAATCCTAACATTAACATTAACATGCTTTTGATGACCTTACAACTGGTGAATTATATACAACAAAAATAGTATTATAAGTAATACCTAAGATTAGACAGAAAAGAACAAATAATTTAGCAAACATAAGTTACTTCCCCTTAAAATAAAGAAAACCTGAAACCCAAAAGAACACGATAAACAGCAAAATTATGAAATGTTGCAGGTTCAATTTTATCAAGCCATGCAAATTAATGGTAAAGTATTCATAAAAAAATAGATGGCCATGTGTCAGCAGTAATTGCAGAAAATCGGATAGCTTTCAACATCTGGATACTGGTACACTTTGTAAAAACAACCATTCTGCGCAACAGATAAATGTAATAAGGATAAAATCAATAGGATAATCGTTTACAACAGTTTCATTACCTATCCTTATACTCAATTGCAGGTGAACTATCTTCTTGTAGGAAAATTTTGAAAATGTATAAATGATACGGCCTCAATCTAGACCACAACGATATTCGAAATCCGGATTTTAGTATTGTCATTAAAACTAAGGGACAAGCTGTTAAACTTAACCCGCAATTTCGTGAAAATAATATCACAATGCACATGCTTTTTACATAAAGTTATTAAATACAAATATAACAACACATTTGTTTACTTGATTTTTACGAATCAAAATAAAACTAATTTACACAACATGAAATTAACTGCTAATAATAACAGCTCCTTCCATAGGCAAAAATAAAAAGCGTTCCATAATAGACGACGCCGCTCATCGGCGTCGCCAATAATTAATAATAATTATTTCTAATAGATAGTTCTCCTTTTTTCCAAATATTTGAAATTATGTTCAAGATAACTTAAGGTCGTTCAAGATTACTTAAGGTTAATGTATGTCCTTCTTTTATGATAGAAGTTTTTTTAATTTTTTACACTGGAGAAGTACATGTATTGTGAAAATCTGTAAATGCAGACATTTCAAAGCACTTTCCGTGCTTTAGCTGTCAGATATGAAAAAAACCATGCCAGGAAAAACGTATTTCTTAGAAGATACGCAAGCACTACATTTGTCATTAGATTTTCCTGTGATTACTTAGCTTTAAAGAAAAGAATGTCGATAGATCTACTTAAAAATAATTTGGAATAAAGGTATAACTGTATTTAGAGCTTCGATATACGCCGGAAGGATGTAGGTTAGTCCGAAGTTGACCGTAACACCTCGAAGAGTTC
>NW_026858663.1:0-68197 GCF_026571515.1 Ruditapes philippinarum | reverse complement strand
GGCGGGTTGCAGGGGGCGGTAGTCCCCCTAGCTCATCGCCAAGAAAATTTTGGACATGTGACAGGCTAAAAATGGCATCAGGTCGATCTTAGGGTAACTAGTAACCGATCTTGAAAAGCCTTTTACTCTATCTCAATTCATTGAGAAGTTGCAGCACTTTGAAATCAGTTTTGATGGGAAAAAAAACAATGCAAAATAGTGATTTTTGGCAATTTTGAGACGTCCCCCCGTTGCCATGGTAACATGAAATTTACGATTGAGCATGCTGTTACACAGGATATGGACAAGTCAACATTTGTGCCAAGTTTCATGAGTACTGAAGTATTTTTCATACTTTCATAGCAGTTTGAACTTATCACAGGAGGCTTTTCAATGAAAACGGCCCTTTTTCGCAATATACTCATGGGGTAAAAGGTTAAAATACCATTGCACAACTATCAACAAGATAAAAGTGCGACACGTGCACCTTCCTAGTTGGGCAGATAAGATAGCGCTTATCATGTGTAAACATTATGTACTTTTGCTTCATCTGATTAAGTATTTCCTTCTAATGAATTGACATTGTAAACAAAAAGGATAAATAATGTTTTAAAACGATGTCTTAACATCTTAATAAGACAGTTATCTTAATAACTCTACAATATTTAATTCTGAAGTATTTTTCCCCAGACTCACTGAACTATTATTATATATTTGAAAATGCCTCGATACGACGTGTTTGCCAGGCAATAGACATATTTTAATGCGCTTGAAGTGTAAATCATACAAAAGTGCAGGTTTTATCAAGACTTCATAAAACATGCCGATGTGCGTGCATGCACCTGACAAACTATAAGCAAGTTAGTGGAATACGTATACATGTATTATATTTTTATGAAACTTATAGCAATAAATTCCATTAAATTTGATATATGACCAATAACTTATAAATAACCAGTGAATGAACTGGTCAACTTTAGACATTTTGTTATTTAAATATATTTACATGTATAAGTTTTTTTTTATCTCCAAAATAAGAAAAAATATTGTTAAGTTCGGGCATGAGCTTTACCACAGCTTCTCACAGTGTCTGAAACGTTAGGTTCGTTTACATAAATAATACCTTTATTAGATCTGTTATTTTATTTATTTTGAATAGTTTTTATTGAAAGAATAAATGAAAATCAACGTGTTTATATTTTATTACATGCATAAAAATATCATTGTCAATAGAAACAACATCTCTAACATAACAAAATGTTATGAATACACAAACATTTGTGTATTTGTACATGTACATGCTGTGATTAATGTATTATCTCGTTTTGACAAGTGAAAATGACATGTAATTTAAAATATAAATACAATCAAAGAAAATACCGATCAGACATGTTATGATATATTTTGACCAAATACAAATGAAAGATTTAATAGATTCTAAAAGTTAGTAACTGCATGACTAGCTTTGTTGCTACGTTACTATGTCGTTTGAAGAGATACAATATACATGCGCATCATCCACAGCTTAATGAAATAATATGTTGTATCATGCCTAAAGCTTCTAATAATTTAACCGTGCACGCAAATACCACGCTGACATACAAAATTAACAAAGACATTATTCTAAAGGATCAATAGGATATGAGGGACACAAGGATACGTTGATCTCTTTGCATAATTCTATAGATACATTTTGTAAATATGTGCTATACTAATCTGAAATGAAGGCACTTTCAGTGGCAAGACCTATTAGAGCATATACTAGTAGTTCAAATGTTTAACTAATTAATGAATGGATTTCACTTTCTGCTATCCCAACTTCTCTAAAAGCCCTAACATATTTTGAAGTTAGTTCACATATATTGGACCCCATCCGTATACATAAACACCGTCGAGTATGGTGGTGGTAATTCATTGGCCACATTGCTATCATCGTCCGTATTTTCAGATGAATACAAGGGTGGTGGGATATTCAATGAACTATTTCCGGTCTCGGAACGCGGCTGTACATGGACGTTGAGATTATGATGACAATGCTCCAGCTCTGTATAACTTGGTGGTGGATCTTGAAAATCATTAGTATTTAAGTGGATTTGATTAGTTCTACATGTATATCGTTCATTCGGAACGCATCTTCTCCCCCTTGGTTGCAGACGACACAACTTCTGTACAAATCGATTCCACCAAGGTCGCTTACGGCACACAATAATATATAATAGGAATAAAATGAGCACAGTTAAACATATACAACCTAGTATTATTCCACGTACAGATGTTGGACCTCTTCGTTTATAACGTTTGGTTGTAGTGCCCGAGTTTCTTTTACAATTATTGAAATCATTGTTACAAAAATCATACACATCACTGCAGGCCAAATCTGCTTGTACGCACCGAGCTCCATTTAAGCACCTTGTTTCAAAAGAGGTGCAATTTACTTCACCGTATTTAAATATTAACAAACGAAAGAAATTAATATGGTATGATTTTTTCATACATTTGTCAAATTTAATTTCAACATTAACATTTCCGTACGTGTTCATTTTAATTTCGTTGTTAGGGAAAACTCTATAGACCGTTTTGTTGACTCTGTTTCCAGAGAGAGACATTTCAAACGAACAGTTCAATATTCCACTGATACTATCATCTCTGTAATCCGATACAACTTTCATTCCAAAGAAGGGCGTGTCTGCTGTTTTAACCAAATAGTTACATCCTTTGCGATACTGTTTTACCGACGTCTCAGTGACATTGAAGTCAATAAATGCTGCGTGATATCTCATGTCTAGTAATAATGACATATTGCATTTATCCAAACCAGAATCTGAAAAAAATATACAGAGAAGTATGTTACATATTTGTACGTTTAAAAGACTCAGTAGTTGAAATTTCATTAATAGTAAGTATCATACATGATACTGCTTTTTTCATAGTATAAAATTAAGCTTATAATAATAATAATAATATCTTTATTTAAAGAAGGTTACACATTAAGAACATACAATAACAATCATATATATCTTATTTCCAATGTGGCCTTCTAAAATAGAAAACAACAACAACAACAACAACAACAACAACAGGATATGCATAGGTAGAAAAATGAATGTATAATATGTAATTTTTAGAATAATACAACTCATATACTTTCGACAGACACTCAACAATTTGTTTAAACATATACGTATATTGCATCATTCGTTCCTTCGTTCATATATTTATTCATTCATTCATTCACTCATTCATTCACTCATATGAACATCAAGATATGCTTTGTATTTTTCTTTAAAATATTTAAGGTTATTAACATTACGAATATTTAAAGGTATATTGTTCCAAATGTTCATGCCATAATAAGAAAATGTGTCTTTAATATAATTTGTTTTAGGTCTTGTCCATAATACAATATCTTTTCGTGACCTAGATCTTAAGTTATATATTTTGTTGTCGGATAAAGTCATCAGTTCTGTCATATAAGTCGGTGCCATGTTATTTAAAGCTTAGGTGTAACTGTGTAAAAAATGATATAAATATAAACTGCCTAGTCGGTATTTAAAGGTAACACAGTACATAATTATATACTTGCAGATAATACATTTAAATTTCACGAAAATTCCGTTAGCTGTTTGAAAGAACAGAGACAATCATTGATGATTTTACATCTGAAATTTAAAATCAAAATACAAAAATGGGCCAACGACAGAGAAGGCCGGGTTGCATTTGTATACCAGATATCATTCACGAGGCTGTGATGTTACGAAAAAAAGTTACCATTGGCCATTAATGTGGAAAATTTAACTTGGTAAACAGGAAGTGGATGAGCGAAATACCTGAAATCGATTCCCACGGCATGAGACCCCGTGTCAATACTGTATGTCAAATACCAAGAGACTGTGGTGAGTAGTTACGAAATTTCCTACCATTGACCATTAATGTCGAAAATTTAACTGAAAGTGGATAAGCGACAAACCTGAAATCGAATCCCACGGTATGGGACCACATGTTAATGATGCATGCCAAATATCAAGAAACTGTGATAAGTAGCTGCTGAGAAAACTGTTTTAAAATTTGTTCCCCGCCCGCCCACCACCCGACTTTCACCCAAAAGTTAGCTGTCAGCATTGTATACTGTAGAGCTGAGACTGCAAGGATGTCCAGGCTGACCTAGCTCTATACTTCATTTACTGATTGGTAGCAAAAGCTGATCAACTTTGGTTCCGGCAGGTTAAGAGTTATAAAGTGTACTATATAAATATAGTTAATGATTCACTTGATGATAATTAAATATGAAAAATAAAATTAAAAAAGAGGCAACTTCATTACAAAAATGCAGCCAGGTAAATGATTAAGACTGCACACACTGTAGCATTTAACACGATGTAACGAAAGTACATTATATCATATTTTTGACCTTTAAAAGAAAGATTTTTAATACTATATTCATGTACATATATCAAAATACACGGGTAAATAACTTACACACGACAATGCCATCGGCTGTATTTTTTCCAACGAAAAGTAAAAATACTACAATCCAATAATCACTCATATCTCATTCTGTAAAATGTGTCACTTCCTTTATTACACCTACTTTATTTATTAAATGTAAAATGCACTAAAACGTTTGTAAACAATCATGGATCAATACGGAATACAAAATAGTTAAGATAACCACATTCGTAAATAAATAAATGATTTTTATTTTAAAGAAAAATTTCCAGGTTTAATGCACAAAAGGAATCGATTTCTTTAACATACCGGTTACAAAACAATAATAAGACTTGTATTAAATTCGATACATTAGTTTTCTCAGGTGTTCTGTGCCTGTTACATATTGTCGCTAGTGACGTCACATATAAAAAAAGTCGAACACGATAACGTTTACATTAATCGGTCAAACCATTATGATATAATGGGTTGTGCAAGTTATTCAGTTATTACTTTTTGCACTTTTGCTGCAATTAAGAAGAATTAAATTGGATATAGGCACGTAAATCCGAGTAGCGTAGTGGTTAGAGAGTTCAGATTATGACACGTACGAAGAGTTCATGTCTTTTCGAGTTAAAATCTGGAATTGTACAATATTCTTTATGTCTGTATGGTTTTTACATTCAGAAAACTTTTATAAACTTGTGATTAATTTAATATTTTGTACAATTTAAAGTTAAACTTATAACGATTTAGCAAAATTCCTCCAAAATTCTATTTCAGTTTGCTACATTTTTAAACAATTTCGGCTCATTTGTATATCTATATATTAAAATTTCTTACATTCCACATTTATCACTATAATAACAACTCTGTTGCCTCTATTTTTACTTGTTAAAGCGAATGTGTGTTAAACCAAATGTTCCCAAATAGAATTGTGTGAAATAAATTCACGAAGAACTAATCCAGTTCTTTGAAAAATATCTAAAAACCAAAAAATAAAAGAAAAGAAAAAATGCCTTTTCCAAGAATCGAACCACGGTCTCTACACTGACGAAGCCAACACTCAACGACTACGCTATTACGCTGAACGGTTAAAAAATAAGTAATTGCTTTGGTAGCAATAATTGTAATACTATGCTTTTATATCAGAATTATCGACACCCCTTTTTGTCAATATTGATGTAAACAGATAATGAAAGGAATAGCGAATTCGAGCTGGTACTGTGGTTTATTTATAGCGTATCAATTGACTTTTCGTCTTCTTCTAATCTATGCTTAATGAGGGTCCATCCGCCCTTTCGGGCCCAAAATGCAGCTTGCGCTGTCGAGTAAGGACCCCGGACATGTCAAGTTGAGGATAAAAGACCTTCTAAAAGATTTATTTTAAAACTAATATGTAATAGTAATATGAATATATTTCTTAATCTAGCAAAATGAATAAAATAAATAAAGGATTTTCAAGTTCTTTTTCTATAAATATAGGATTTATTTTCATCGAGTGGTTTGAAAAATAAATATTTCACGAATGGTGGTAGTCACGAGTGAAATATGATAATTTTAAAACCACGATATGAAAATAAATCCTGTATTTATAGAAACACTTAAATTTTCTGATAATTGTGTACATTTTTTACCTTTCCATTCAAAAGACTTCCATTTTATCTTTGTGTAGTGGCTGCATTTAGAAGGAAGTAGTCCGGAAAGACACCAGCCAAAATACGGAAAATATATTTCACTGCAAAAAAAAATAACTATTGTGTACAGTGAAAATAGTGGAAATAAAAATTTGCAAATTATTTAATCAATATTTTGTAATATTTCATTGAAAAGTATAATATTAAATAAAGGTATAATTACAGAAATTTTCCATTTTCAATTGTATCAATTGTTAAGTCTGTCAATTAAGTATGTAGTCTTAATGCAATTTGAAATGATACATCTATCCCTTTAATATGTGAGACATAGACCTGTCTTGTATTGTACATTTAATTACATCCTCAACAACATGACATCTATTCTTTTATTTGAAATCACATTTAAATAACAAATAACGGCATATTTACGTGATATTTACGTGATATTTATACTGATGTTTTACAAGTTTGTATGAACATATATTATATTGATCAATAAATCACATATATGTAATTTTGTATGATTATGTATCAATTACATGTCAAACTAAGATTATATTCTGTTATGCTCTGTTAATTGTTTCATCATAATTGCATGTTACTTTAAGCAAAACGAATTATATCTAAATGAATAGAGTAAATTAAGGGGCTTTGTCAGTGTCCCCTTTCCTTATGACATAAAACTCAACCAAAACCAACAAACAAACAGTCCCTCCTCTTATACCATAGTTTGATATATATTTGTTTCATCAGGTTTATCACTTGTTCTCGTGTTTTCAGCGTATACAATACTTTGTTAAAATGAATTTGTAGATATAATAACTCCTGTGATGCAATTCAAGTTCCATTACATTTCAAATCAGAACAAATATGGTCTAAAGAAAGTTATATACTTTATGATTGAACAATAATTTGAACAAATGAAATAATTCAATTAAGCATTAGGCCACCAATCAGCCCTATCAAATTTACACATAGGACGAAAGCCCCACTTCATCGAATTAACATATAAGACAAAGCCCACCCCCTCCGTCCATCAAATTTACATATAGGACAAAAACCTCTTCATCTACATTTCTCTTCATGTTTGTAACCTTTGTATGCATGTTTGTATTATAGTTGTGTTTGTTTATATCATTTTCTTCTGATCATATACTCATATTGCAGTGCTATCTTTACTATTATGTATGCATATGTATATTTAGAACAAATTCTTTTTATTTTTATGTAAAAGTAAGTGTAAACCTTGATTAATTTGAGCACCTTGGTGTGTGAAAAAAGAAAGTAGTCAGTTTGGTATTTAAACCTTAGGGGGGGGGGGGGGGGCATTTCCCCCATGGGAGGGGGGGGGCTTATGTCCTACCTGTATATTTCATGGGGGACGTTTGACCACCTTGTCATTTTTTAGATGGGGACGACTTTGTCCAGGTTGGGTTTGTCTTACACTATAACCTATTTTGGCAGTAACATTGTTGTTCATGGTGGTGAATATCAAACGTTTTACTCTAGTCTTGTTTAAGCCTAAACGATAATATGGACTTTGTTGACAAGTATGTTATTTTATAAGCTATAACAACAAAAACAACACATCGATCACACATTGACCCGGGTGTTGTTTTGTGCTCATTAGCATGATCAAGAGCTGGCAGGATTAAGAGAAATAGCCGAGACACCTCATGTTTTATGGACAGCAAGGCCAACTTATATAATTTTCAATGTCCAATTCCATCACCGCCTTGGTCTTGGTGGCGTTCTTGACTTCCCTTCAAAAGAAAAACGGTGCCAATGTACGGCAAATTATCCAGCATGTCCGTCCATTTTTTTCTTTTACTTGATCTGGTAATGAGATGAAAATTCCCAATCTTAATAAAACAGGCTATTGGCTGATGTTCTAAAATAAAGACTTATCAGGACGACATGGACACGCCTTTTCGGACGGTCATGAAACACAGCAACCAAATATAATATTTTGTGGCACAGGGCACCGTAAGGGGCACCGAATCGGACTTGACATATAATCAAGGGTGATGGTGGTCTTAACGAAGGAAGAGGAGGTATTTTATCATTTTTTATACATTGAGAATGTACATAAACGTCGGTTTTACATTTTTCACAGTATTGAGTTAGTGTAACTTGGGACATAATACAATATGTACGGGCTAGCGACTACATACTAGATTAGACTTGAAATTTTGTGTCAAATTGGCAGTTAATCAAGTGAAAACCAATGTGTTGTGTTTAAAAGTACAACAATGTAGTTATTTCATCAAAGGTGTGTCCAAATCAAAGTCTGTAAAGCAAACATTTCTACAAAATAATCAAACCTTTTGTATGCTTATACAACAAATGCACATGTGTTTTCACGGAGAAAATGAAAGGTATAGTTTAGAATGAGCTTGATTTACATGTATTAACTAAAGCGCATACTTTGACAAAAAGTACATCATATACTTATATATAATATATAATAATTATATTTCTGCCACTTTTTCGTTTTTTTCTTGCACATATTATAATACAGTATTACAATGATACAATTTTATATTAATATGATATGACAATTCCAGTACTAAACAAGAAACATGGCAATGCCATGACACCAGGTTTTCAATTATCACCATTGTAGATAAATATGTTGTATTTGAAATACAAATACAAGCAACAAACAATGTAACTATGTGCAATGTAATACATGAATAATGTAGGAGGAATTGCCACAGAGGAAGTGTTCACTATAATTATATTCTGTATAAGGAAAAAAAACAAAGGGCCATAATTAAATAAAAAATTATTCAATCACAAAACCCCGACAATATGCACCAGGGCACTGGATGACAAAGCTACTGTGAAAGTTTGAAAAAATCCGTTGAGAAATGTAGGAGTTCAGCACTGAAATTTTTTTTCACTATATATTCTGTATAAGGAAAAATAACAAAGGGCCATAATTAGGTCAAATATTATCCAATCACAAAACCCCCATAATGTGCACCAGGGCACTTGATGACGAAGCCTCTGTGAAAGTTTGGTCAAAATCTGTTGAGAAATGTAGAAGAAGTTGCGCATGGTAAAAAATGTTCACTATATAATCTGTATAAGGAAAAAAAAACAAAGGGCCATAATTAGATCAAATATTATACAATGACAAAACCCTGACAATATGCCCTAAGGCACTTGATGACAAAGCCTCTGTGAAAGTTTGGTCAAATTCCGTTGAGAAATGTAGGAGGAGTTGTGCACAGAAAATTGTTTACTATATATCCTATATTGGGAAAAAAAACAAAGGGCCATAATTAGGTCAAATATTATCCAATCACAAAACCCCGACATTATGCACCAGGGCACTAGATGACAAAGCTTCTGTGAAAGTTTGGTCAAAATCCATTGAGAAATGTAGGAACAGTTGGGCACAGAAGAAATTATTCACTATATATTCTATATAAGGAAAAAAAACAAAGGACCATAATTAGGTCAAATATAATCCAATCACAAAACCCCGACAATATGCGCCAGGTCACTTGATGTCAAAGCTTCTGTGAAAGTTTGATCAAAATCCGTTGAAAAATGTAGGAAGAGTTGCGCACAGAAGAAATTGTTTACGCCCGCCCGCCCGTCCGCCCATCCGCCCGCCCGCCCGCCGACATACCTCAATCTAATAACCAGTTTTTTCCTTCGGAAAACCTGGTTAAAAACACTTAAAATCTTCCATAGCTCTTTTTGGTTGATACAGAATTTATTTTAGTTCAAATGTGTAGGAAGCTTTAGGATTATAGACACACTTTCGAATCTGTTCCTGGAACCAACCAGTATTGAGCAATGAGTGTAAACTTTCTTGCTCAAGGAAACGACTTGCACCTGACGGGGTTTGAACCCATGCGGTTAGCGATCATTCACAGATTTTATTTCCTTAAATACGATCAACAAGATAAAACTGCGACACGTGTACCTTTCCAGTGCGGCAGAAAAGATAGCGCTTATTAACTTCAGTTTGCATGTCCCAAATTTTAATGTAACCAATAAAATACACATTTTTGATGTAACATTATGTACTTTTGCTTCATCTGATTAAGTATTTCCTTCAAATAAATTGACATTGTAAACAAAAAGGGTAAATAATGTTTTAAAAAGATGTCTTAACATCTTTAGAAGACAACTATTTTAATAACTACAATATTTAATTTCATCGGACCCCCAGGGTCGTGAAAACTAATGACAAACAGAAATAATGAAATATTTCAAGTACAATAGCTTTAAAGAGACAAGGAAATGTTAAACTACTTATAACAACTATTTTGTGCTTAAGTGCTTAATACCCTAACATGATATGATTTATGAATTTTCTGAAGTATTTTTTCCCCAAACTGACTGAACTATTTATATATATTTGAAATGAACATGCAAAAAGGCCTCGATACGACGTGTTTGCCAGGCAATAGACATATTTTAATGCACTTGAAGTGTCAATCATACAAAAGTGCGGGTTTTATCAAGACTTCAAAAAACGTTGCTGCACCTGAGAAACTATAAGCAAGTTATTGGGATACGTATATTATACTTTTTATGAAACTTATAGCTTCGCTCGCAATAAATTCCATTAAATTTAATATATGACCAATATTATAACTTACAAAAAATCCAGTGAATGAACTGGTCAACTTAAGACATTTTGTTATTTAAACATATTTACACGTTTTTTTTATATCCGAAATAAGAATGGTTAAGTTCGGGTATGAGCTTTTCCACTTTTCTCACAGTGTCTGAAACGCTGTTGAAGATACCAAGTTATCGAACATATTTAGTAATAAAGTATTAAAAAATATTCCGGAGCTATTGTTGCATTATTCAAATTATATGAATTATATGGTTACATATATATACAACTTGTTTTCTAAATTTTATCAATAAGTTCGTTTACATAAATAATACCATTATTAGATTTGTTATTTTATTTATTTTGAATAGTTTTAATTAAAAATAAATGCAAACCAACGTGTTTTTCATATTTTACTACAAGTATAAAAATAGCATTGGCAAAAAGCAACAAATAGATCTATATGAATACACAAACGTTTGTGTATTTGTACATGTACATCATATAGCTATAATATATTGTAAACAATAAAAAAGCTTGAAAACTGGTATCTAATTGATATAAACTAAATACAATATTTTCAGTTACACATACTGCAGATATTGTATCTATAAAAATAGGAATGATTGTCAAATTAATTCAATATATTATTTCAAAATAAAAATGAAAAAAGCACACAAAGGATTCTGTTATTTCTGTATTATCTCGTTTTGACAAGTGAAAATGGCATGCAAAATGCATATTAAGTCAAAGAAAATGCCGATCAGACATGTTTCAACATATTATGACCAAATGAAGCATTTAATAAATTCTCAAAATTAGTAACTGCATGATTAGCTTTGATGCTACGCTACTATGTCGTTCGAGGAGATACAATATACATGCGCATCATCCACAGCTTAATGAAATAATATTTTGTATCATGCCTAAAGCTTCTAATAATTTAACCGTGCACGCAAATACCACGCTGACATACAAAATTAACAAAGACATTATTCTAAAGGATCAATAGGATATGAGGGACACAAGGATACGTTGATCTCTTTGCATAATTCTATAGATACATTTTGTAAATATGTGCTATACTAATCTGAGATGAAGGCACTTTCAGTGGCAAGACCTATTAGAGCATACTAGAAGTTCAAATGTTTAACTAATTAATGAATGGATTTCAGTTTCTGCTATCCCACCTTCTCTAAAAGCCCTAATATGTTTTGAAGTTAGTTCACATATATTGGACCCCATCCGTATACATATGCACCGTAGAGTATGGTGGTGGTAATTCATTGTCAACATTGCTATCATCGTCCGTATTTTCAGATGTATATAAGGGTGGTGGGATATTCAAGGAACTATTTCCGGTCTCGGAACGAGGCTGTACATGGACGTTGAGATTATGATGACAATGCTCCAGCTCTGTATAACTTGGTGGTGGATCTTGAAAATCATTAGTATTTAAGCGGATTTGATTAGTTCTACATGTATATCGTTCATTCGGAACGCATCTTCTTCCCCTTGGTTGCATACCACACAACTTCTGTACAAATCGATTCCACCAAGGTCGCTTACGGCACACAATAATATATAACAGGAATAAAACGAGCACAGTTAAACATAAACAACCCAGTATTATTCCACGTACAGATGTTGGACCTCTTCGTTTATAACGTTTGGTTGTAGTGCTGCCCGAGTTTCTTTTACAATTACGGAAATCATTGTTACAAAAATCATACACATCACTGCAAGCCAAATCTGCATGTACGCACCGAGTTCCATTTAAGCACCTTGTTTCAAAAGAGGCGCAGTTTACTTCACTGTATTTAAATATTAACAAACGAAAGAAATTAATATGGTATGATTTTTCCATACATTTGTCAAAATTAATTTCAACATTTACATTTCCGTACGTGTTCATTTTAATTTCGTTGTTAGGCAAAACTGTATAGACCGTTTTATTCACGCTGTTTCCAGAGAGAGACATTTCAAAAGAACAGTTCAATATTCCACTGATACTATCATCTCTGTAATCCGATACAACTTTCATTCCAAAGAAGGGCGTGTCTGCTGTTTTAACCATATAGTTACATCCTTTGCGATACTGTTTTACCGACGTCTCGGTGACATTGAAGTCAATAAATGCTACGTGATATCTCATGTCTAGTAATAATGACATATTGCATTTATCCAAACCAGAATCTGAAAATAATACAAAAAAGTATGTAACATATCCGAACGTTTAAAAGACTTAATAGTTAAACAATGGCCGAGTGATTTTCATTAATGGTAAGTATCCGGAAACAATTAACGGGTTGCATTTTGAAATAAAGATAGCTTGACTTGAGATACATGAGATTTGTTTTCATTGTATAAAACTAGTTTAAATGTTACTGTGTAAAAATGATATAAACTACCTGATTGATATTGGTAATGCAATACAAAATTGATATACAAAATGACTTTAAATTTAGTGAAAATTCCGTTCGCTGTTTGAAATAACAGAGGCAATCAATGCTAATCATTGATGATTTTATTTTCATTGCTGTTATATTTTTCTGGTCTTTCGGGATCATTGAGTTCAGCACTTTTAAGTGCTGAGAACTGCATGAGCACCGCTCTTAGCCGGTGCTAGGGGCGTGAGGGATGTTGCACATTTTCATATTATCTCATGTACAGACTCAATCAACCGAGTCTGCAATTTTCATGTAATTTTGCTGCTATAATGCTTCCGAGGGATCACTTTTTTCCATATACTTTTACATACGTCTTAATTAAATACATGTATACAAAAATGAGCTGTAGAGCCCAGATTTCAAGGATGTTCAGGCTGACCTGGCTAAATATACTAGGGATACTGACTGACAGCCTGTGGTTACAGCAGGTAAAGCGTTAACTAGGCATAAAGGGTGTAAATTACAAATGATTACATTGATGATAATTATATATGAAAAATATTAACTATCATACTTTGAATGGATTATTCAAATTTAAATAAAGACAGAAAACCCCTGCAAAAAGCAACCCCGGGAAAAAGATTAAAAACTGCAAAACCCACTGTACATTTTCCCAAAATTTTAATTGCTTTTAATATTACGGGAAAATTTCCTTATGTCATTAAATTTTTGGGCCCTTTTTAAAGGGAAAATTTTAATACAATTTTACATATTTTCAAAATACAGGGGGAAAAAAACTTTCACCCCGACCA
The DNA here is from genome assembly GCF_026571515.1 of Ruditapes philippinarum. Lineage (NCBI taxonomy): Eukaryota > Metazoa > Mollusca > Bivalvia > Venerida > Veneridae > Ruditapes > Ruditapes philippinarum. The sequence continues at coordinate 54,366 of NW_026858663.1, read as the reverse complement.
AGCCGCGACGTATTTTTTCCAACGAAAAATAAAAATATCACAATCCAATAATCAGTCATATCTCATTTATTCAACATGTGTCACTTCCTTTATTAATCACACTAATACGTACAATCAATACAAAATAGATAAGAAAACTACAGTAACTGATTTTTATTTTAAACAAACGATGAATAATTTCCAGGTTTAATGCACAATATGAATCGATTTCTTTAACATACTGGTCACAGAACATAATAAGACATGTATTAAATCCTATGCATTAGTTTTTCTCAGGTATTCTGTACCTGTAATGTATTTATATAATATTGTCGCTGGTGACCTTCACATACTGTGGTTTATTTATAGATGGTGTATATTTATAGTATTTCAATAAATCAATTATCTCGTGTAAGATTCTGACTTCTTTCCAGTCGTCTGTGGGCTTAATCTGATACGCAATAGTAATATGAATATATTTGAGCCGCGTCACGACAAAACCAACATAATGGGTTTGCGACCAGCATGGATCCTGACCAGCCTGCGCATCCGCGCAGTCTGATCAGGTTCCATGCTGTTGACTTACCAACCCTTTAACAAGTAGATCCAGAAACTGATAACGAAAAGCATGTGCGCGGAAGCGCAGGCTGGTCTGGATCCACGCTGGTCGAAAACCCATTATGTTGGTTTTGTCATGGCGCGGCTCATTTCTTAATCTAGCAAAATATATACAGGATATTCAGGTTTTTTTCTATAAATGCATGTACCGAGTGGAATGAAAATAAATATTTCACGAATGGTGATAGCCATGAGTGAAATATGATAATTTTAAAACCACGTTATGAAAATAAAACCTGTATTTGTAGAAAAACTTAAATTTGTTCTTTGTTATGTTAAAAGTAGTCCGGAAAGACTTTAAATATGTTTCACTGCATTAAGAAATAATGGTGTACAGTGAAAATTACGGGAAATGAAAATATGCAATTTATTTCATCAATAGTTCTCAATATTTCATTGAAAAGTATATATTATATTAACGTACCATTACAGAAATTTTCCATTTTCAATTTTATGTTAACCTTTTATGATATTTGAAATGATACATCTATCCCTTTCATATGTGAAACATAGACCTTCCTTGCAATGTATGTACATGTACATTTAATTACATGCTCAACAACATGACATCTATTCTTTTATAAATTTGAAATCACATTTTAAATATTTATGGCATATAAATATTTACGTGACATTATATTTAAAATGTATTAATACTAATGTTTTACAAGTTTGTATTTATATATTACATTGATCAATAAATTAGCCGCGTCACGACAAAACTAACGTTATGGGTTTGCGACAAGCATGGATCCAGACCAGCCTGCGCAACCGCGCAGTCTGCTGGATCCATGCTGTTCGCTTTTATTTTCTCTACTTGTAAAATGGTTGGTAAGCGAACAACATGGATCCTGATCAGACTGCGCGGATGCGCAGGCTGGTCTGGATCCATGCTGGTCGCAAACGCAAAATGTTGGTTTTGTCGTGACACGGCTCAATTATTTCATTTGTTCAAATTATTGTTCAATCAGTAAGTATCATTAGTATATAACTTTCTTAAGACCATATTTGTTCTAATTTGAAATGTAATGGAACTTGAATTGCATCTCAGAAGTTATTATATATACAAAGTATTGTATACGATGAAAACACGAGAACAAGTGATAACCCTGGTTATAGGGTCAAATTTGATACTACTTATGTTATATTAAACTATGGTATTAAAGGAGAGACTGTTGTTTGTTGGTTTTGGTTGAGTTTTCTGTTATAATGAAAGGGGATACGAACAAAGTTCACCGGACAACCCCCCATCTAAAAATGATACAGTGGACAAAAGCCCCTTCCCCATCAAATTTATACATAGGACGAAAGGCTGTACAACAAATTCTTTTCATCTTTTTGTAAATATTAGTGTGAACCTTGATGAGCACCTGGGCGTGTGTCAATATGGTCTATAACCTGGGGGGGGGGGGGGGGCTATCAATTTGTTTGACGGGAGGGGAGATTTTGTCCTACCTGTATTTTAAATGGGGGGGGGGGGTTGATCTACCTGTATATTTCATGAGGGATTTATATGGCGGGGGGGGGGGGGCTTTTGACCGGGTGGTTTTTGTCCTACACTCGACAGAAAGAACCCCAGCGAGAGACACAGACGGGACACATACCCGAGAGAAATGAAATCAAACATTTTAAACTTTTCTCTATTTTAATTTAGATAATAATTCATCTTTTGTGTATGTTATGTATGTTTGATTTGGTATATATTCAAAATATGTATGGCTGTATGATTTTAAATGCTATAGTGGGCTGAAATAAACGTAAATGGACACCAACCCCAATGACTAATTCAATCATGAATACATAAGTACATGATGAACAGTTGAGGATGAAATAAAAACAATATTGAAAACGTTCTCATTGAATTTTAACGTGCACAACACACTAATATATACCCATATATCAACATTATCGACAGAGGAGGGACATTTCCGCACATAAATGACAGTTGAAATCATGCGTAACTGCTTGATAATAATAAAACTTGTCCGTATATATAGTAGGTCAAACGGTCAAAGCCAATTTACACCCACAACTCTTTAAAAGCTCGGACAGATCGAAATGATATAAATTTATTACCACTGTGACTTACATGACCCTTTACATGGTGATCTTGTTGGATTAATTTACGAAATAAGTTGTACTGTAAATAGTGGTAGGTTATTTTCAGTGTATAGTAAATGGCATAATTGTACAGAGTTCAAAGCAATGATCACATAAAAGAAATGACTTTAAAATTGTGTAAATCACGACTTGACTTATTTAGATATTACGTTTTCGCAGCTTATAATTGCAATAGAGGAACACACATTCTCTAATAAAAAGCTATATTTAAGTGGAAGATAATTTGAGCCGTGTCACGACAAAACCAACATAATGGGTTTGCGACCAGTATGGATCTAGACCAGCCTGCGCATCCGCGCAGTCTGATCAGGATCCTTACTGTACGCTATCAGTTTCTCTACTTATTTGGTAAGCGAACAGCATGTATCCTGATCATGCACAGGCTGGTCTGGATCCATGCTGGTCGCAAACGCACCATGTTGGTTTTGTCGTGACACGGCTCATTTCATTTAAAAAAAGAACGATGAGAAGGGCTGTTTCTTAAATGCACTCAACGGCACAAGATTCAATATTTTTTTTTTATTAAGACATAAACATACCGGCATATCTTTTGCCTTAAAAATAATGGCGTATACAATATCTACAAACATGTAAACAATATATAAATAAACCGTCTTAATATCCTAATGCCTGGACATTGAACTACATGTATATATCAACAACAACAGAACAAGTCATTGTATAGTACCTTCATGGTAGAAGCTTTAATCGACGCAATTCATGTTTGAAGACCCGTTGAAATTTAATGGTGTGACACAATTATTATTGTATTAGAAATAATACTGTTGTAGAGAAGTTGTATAGAAGTTGAAAAATCGTTGTAGAGCTGTAACAGTTATGTACATGTAAATGTATTCTTCAGTTCGGCGACTCCAGAAAATGATATATTTGTACATAGATTCTAGCTTAGTCATCCTAATAGGTAAGGGCATCACCACTTTGTCAAGTTATCGTAAATACAACGTTAATAATGATACATTGCATTTATATGATGTTTTATGTATTTTTAATAGCGATCGGGAAAAATATATATAAACAAAAAGGACAGTAAGATTCTTAAACGAAATAGTCAATACGGACGCAGAACGCGTAGAAATATAGATCTAGATCGCTTTAGCGACTGTTTATCAAAATCATTTTAAATATTTTCATGTAACATTCAAATTTATGAATACTGACTGCTCGCAGCTATGAGCTCTATTTATACCTAATAAAGCCCATCTCACACAGAACACACGGCTTATACGGTTGGCAACCCGTGTAAACCGTATAATATGCCCGCGTCACACTGACCCGGGATTGGAACCAGATGGACACACGAATAAAGAAATGTTCAAATTCGGATCTGATAGTAATAACATCGGGTCATTCGTAAGAGCATCTTTTGTAATCGTATAACCCCCGGCTAAATTTTTCAGGCTCCGGCAGCAACTTTGTGAGCGTTCCTAAATTTTTTGGCATGCCAAAAAATTGCCGGAGGACATTGCGAAGGTTCATTTTCGTGTTCAGTTCGTATGCCAAGTTTGCGCTGCGTAAGGCCTTCGTGAAGCCATCTTGTCAAATCGTATAGTATTCGTCTTAACTTCGTGTAATCATCGGTGCCATCTGGCAATTTTCGCCTCAAGAAGACAATACGGAGGTAATACGAAGATGCCCGAATGTCTAAGGAAGGCAACACGACTACGTGAAGCCCCCGCAATACCGTCATGTCGCCATCGTACTTTGGTACGATGCCATCGAGATGGGACCACGATGTGGGCGGAAGAAGTAATTTTGAGTGGCTCAATCATATGTATCATGGTGGACGTATAAAAGACTTGCCTCAAAACATCTTCTTCATCAGTCAGTCCTGCACAACTCTATAGACAATACAAAAAAGTTCCATTATTTGCAGTAATTAACAATAAATTTCACAGTGGCATATTTTGACGAAAAAAAAAAAAAAAAAAAAAAAAAAAAAAAAAAACAAGAAAAAGAAGGCAGCAGCATTGCTTCTGTTAATAAACCTATGGAACCATGATAAGCAGCTGTTACAGGTCCAACACCGCCTCTTACAGGTAAAACAATACTGAATTATTTAGTTTTGTCATTTCCTACTATTTGCCTTTCCAGCATTCGACAATGTACTTATGTTATTTTGTTTTTATGTTTTAGAGCAGGGGCAAACCAAGGCAAAGGAAGAAACCGAAATATGTGTGGGTCAGGAAATGGCTATCTGAGAAAGAAGAGAAAAGTATGGCCACTACAGCACTCTACTAAAGGAGTTGAAGATAGAAGATGAGAATTCCTTCTTTAACTATACAAGACTTCCCGGGTGTCTATATGATGAGGTCCTGCAAAGGATAGAAGGCAAAATATAGAAAAAGGACACATGGTACAGAAAGTCTCTTCCTCCTAGTATCAAGCTGTCTATCACTCTACGACACCTGGCCTGTGGTGACAGTTATAAAAGCCTGTCCTACAACTTCAGAGTAGCTCCAAACACTATCTCCCTTATAATACATGAAGTTTGCGATGCCATCAAAGCCGAGTTTGCTGCTGAGGTGATCCAGTGTCCTACTACAAAGTAAGAGTGGACTGCCATTGCTGAGCAGTTTGAAAAGAGATGGCAATTTCCACACTGCTGTGGTGCTCTAGATGGTAAGAATGTGGCGGTTGCATGTCCTTGGAATACTGGCTCTATGTACAGAAACTACAAGGGCTTCTTACTCTTCGTACTCACAATACGACGTCGTGTTCCCATCGCGTGGCCTTCGTGTGTCCTGAGTGTTAACTATTTGGTAAAAAATTACATCTTTTAGGTGACTTCGTGTGCGAATCGGATGCAATCGCGTAACCTTCGGTAAGAATCGTGTGTTGATCGGATGCGATCGCGTGACCTTCTGTAGGAATCGTACTTGCTTCGGCATTTGATTGACTGTCGACTTATTTCGGGGCAAACTTCGCGCGAAATTAAAAATTCCTTATTCGCATGCACATCTGGTGTCAAATTCGGGACAGTGTGACGCGGGCATATACATGTGTATACAACCGAACCAACCGTGGCGTTATCCGAGTTAGACTCGGCCATTCGAGTGTATCCTTGCAAGCCATGTATGATTTTTAAAACCTTTAAAACACTGGCACGAGTGTCATGTCCATGTATGATCGTATAAGCGATCGTACAAGGCAGTAAGAGACCGTATGAGACCGTATATACAACCGTATTTGTAGTCCACAAGTGAGCCCAACCGTGTCAAGATGGTATATAAATCGTATGGAATCGTTCGAGATCGTCCCCAAGTCCTACATCATACACCCGAGTAACACCCGAATGTCACACGATGACGGTACGATTCACACGAGTGCACACACGGTTTCATACGATCGTCATACGACAAATACCGTTCAAGTACGAATCATTCATGGCAGACACAGTATAGTTCGGATATAAACGTTCTCACACGGTCTCGTACGGTCTTACACGGCCTCTACGTCAGAACGAACTGTACAACGAAAACCACAACTACCAACTGCCAGATTTACCCAGACTACTTGCTGTATCACACTAGAATGCATCCAAAGAAGAAGGCTCACATGCACGGAAGGAATACAAGAAGGGCAATCAAGGCCCGCCAACAATTCCAGCCTGCTGCCGTTGCCGACCATGATGAGCTGGAGGTCCCATCGGCAATACCTGTAAAGATACTCATGTCTCCCGGGTATTGAGAGACTCGGATGTCAGCTCAGTTTGCCGTCCAACAACCACCGCACGCAAAACATATCAAAACAGACACAAATGTCTGATAATTCGAGCATTACTCGTACAAAAGTCGGTGGGACCCTATATGAACCCTGTGAAAGTCGAATAAATCGAGTAAAAGTCGTGTTTAATCGTACTTAACTGTACCAACCTTACTTGGAACCGTATGCAAATCGTGTTCAAACCTTGATTGACCGTGCTTTTACGTCACACTGACACAGTATAGTTCATATGGCGACGTTCCAGGTAAAGTGGTGTCAACCCGTGTATAACCGAGTATTCCGTATAGGATCCGTGTGCCCAAGCGTGTTCTGTGTGAGACGGGCTTAAGGTGGTTATATATTTAATGATCATTTACTGAAGTGGAGAAAATCAAGCATCCAAGAGACGTTGATATTTGGTATCCCTAATAGAAATTGATAATCATATCTGATGTTCCTGAAAACTGTCTTTTATCAGGAATTTCTAACTGATCCTATCAATTTTTATCAATTCAAATGTTATCTATCAAAAGGAATAAACTTATGTTATGATCTATATTGTAACATTATGAAATGCTTTTGATAGCTTACATAACAGTTAAAATCATAAAGAAAGACTTCATATTCTACTACATATATCAAATTCTTACTTTTTTAAATCTACATTTAAAAACAAAAAGTTTGACATAAATAAGAATTTATCTTCCATTTAAAAAAGTCCCTCTAAATTAAAAGACAAGGAAGTCGATCGATACTATCTTAAGTGGCTATATATATAAGATGTAAGAATTTTGTAAAGGAAATAATTTGTTTATTTTAAATGGACGAGTAGAGCCACATAGAACTACATGTAGAAATGCAAGTTTATCTCTCTTTTTTGTCGGCCAAAAAAAAATTTATTTTCTGCATTGTTCCGTATCATTAATTCTCAAATGTAACAAAATGCAGGAAATTATAGTACACATCATGCAAATAAAATTGTAAATGGGATAGATACATACTGAACCTATTAAAAAACTCTAGAGCTCCAAAATGAGGTATTTATAGTAAACATGGACAGTCATTTGGAACAATAAAGCCAAAAAGAAATAATTATAAAAGAAATAAACATATAAAAACTATATACCCTTGGGTTAATCCTTTTTGTTTAAAGGCACATAATGCCAAAGAAATCCATATTTTTAAAAATGTCAAACATGTGTTTATTTATACTTTAATAATGGATTTATGGTCTGTTTAATGGATAACAGCTGAATAAAGAAGCTCTGATTGAACAACAATATATTGTAAATTAAGTTAGTAAAATGCAAACAAAGTATAAAAGTATATATTTTACAAGTAAACAAGCAATTAGTGCATATAAGTGTTACATGTTATTAGATGTAATTTCGATAAATATACTAAGTTTATTTAGATTTATTTAATAGTAAACAATTCTACTTTAAAAAAAAATGGGACTAACATATAAAAATACCGTTAAAAGCATTTTTTCTTTCAGCAAAAACATGAAATTCATCGCCTACATCATCATTACAGAAGGTACCAAAATAGACAGGTAATCTCTGATAACTGGTCGATCATTATATCACATCGGGATAAAGATCGTTACGGTCACGGATTTTAAATTGTACAACAAAATGTAAACACTTTTTTTTATCAACATTTGTCAATATAGCCCAAGACAGCAATATCAGTTATTGCAATTTTCATATATCATGAAGAGTACTGTAGAATTTGCTTTTTTTTGTTTGTAATGCAGAGAAATGCATATGTAATGCATGACTTACGCGCTTTTTCATCAGTGTAATGCATTATACTACAATTACATGTAATGCGACATTCTGTGCATTACACATAACATGCATTTACTTGAGAAAATGTAATGCATTGCAAAAACGTATCATATTTAAATAAATAGAAAATAAACTTAAATAGAAATTGAAATAGCCGGTCTGTAACAAATGAAAAATGTTGATCACATAAAAAGAATATAAGATAATTTATTACGCATTAAATTGAATATTTGAAGTAAATAACTGTACTGATTTTGTTAAGATATGCGAACTTCTTATGAATGTTTACCTTAAAAACGGTACAATACTTTTATTTTATGTAATATCTTACATGATTTTAAATTTGTTATACTGAACAATACACTCTTATTATAACTAAATTACTGAGTGAATAAGTTTCAATACTATTTTTTTGTCTGATCGCAATAGTTATTTGACTATGCATCTAGGTAATTGAGTGTGACGGATCTATCGTTCCGTATTTTTATCCAGTTTATACAATCGTCGTGTATTTAATTTTGTACAAACATTCGAACAAGATGCATTATTTTACATGACATCGATACATCTTCAAAACAAAGTAAGTCAACTTATTGTGGTATTTGTAATGCGTAAAATAGAAGATATTACGTATATATAGATATAGAAAGCTTAGGAAAAATAAAAATTTATATGTAAATTAAAATACAATAGTGTTGATAATATTGTCATTTCCATCATGTATCATTTGATTGGATTGATATATATGTGTGTGATAACACGTTATAGTACGATCGCGGAACCTGTTGCTACTTGTAAGTTTTCTCTTATTATTTTTGCTTCTTTTTTAACTATAAAACATATGTTATTATAGAAGCACTAGACTTAATTCGTACTTAAGATATATTATAGAACCCATGGAAAAACATGATTCTATAGTATGTTCTCTTTAAGTGATAATATTCACTTAATCTTATTTATTTTTTCAGATTCGAGGACTCGTATCTGCGATCAGACAATCGTAATAGGAACAAAGTTATTTTCAGTCTTCGTCGACTTTTCACTGCCAAAACAATTCACGAATTTCACGTGTATTTTTAGAATAGATACAACACCTGGGTCGCGTATAGCAATAAATTTTCTGTCACCCGCGGCAGGTTATGCTGACGACTTAATCCATAGATGCAGAACTAGAGTTACAATAACATCGCTTGGACTGAACGTCAAAAAGTGCAATTCTTTTCCAAAAACGGAGTTGTCAGGTTACGAGTATGTGGATGTCAAATATGAAGTTATAGGAGATCAGACCCCTCATGACGCAGGTACACAGGTCAAATTGTTACTGTTTACGTATCATTTACCTGATCTTCGTGGTAAATGTCATAACAATGAGATATTATGTGCTGAATCAAAGAGATGTCTTCATAGGTCACTGAAATGTTCAAAAGTGTTTGACTTCTGCGGCAATAGCACGAACAATTGCCAGAACCAAACCAATATTAAAAGTGCGAAAATTCGAGAGGCTTCATTTAGTGGTGTGTATATTTTTCTGTCGTGTCTGATTTTTCTATTAGGTGTAACAGTTTACATGTGTTTTTGTCAGGGTGTTCACTTGTATGAATGCGTTTGTCACTGCTGTTCAGTTCTAGAGAAAACCGGAAGTGAACATTTAAGACGGAATTTTGAAAATAATGATTTGACAAGCCACGGAAACAGAAATGAAGAAGATAACGCTGAAATAACATCTGCAGACAATGTAGGCGATAATGACAATGCTAGGGAGAGCGACAATGTCAGTGATCATGAGTCACAAAGTAGTTCTAGAGAAAGTGTTACATTTGGACTACCACCAAGCTATTCATGCCTTGTAATGAGTGACCAAGGAGATGATACCAATAATTGTGACATACATGTGGATAATGCAGTTGATAATACAGCAGAATCAAACAAAGATTGTGGACAAACTAGTACTATAGAACTTCCCCCGTCATATTCGACAGTTCTTGGGCACGAGGATGAATACAGTGTTCGTGTATTACACTAATATTTAAACGTGATATCACTATCAGGTTGAAACACTTGTTATTCATTGTAATTATGTTGTGTAATTATAATTCCTACACCGAACTTGCAATTAAAAATTATACGTTGAAAGTGCAATTGTAAATAATATAACATTGAAATGTAATTATTACTGTAAACTAACTTATTATAACTTTTCTATGGTGTGGCAAGAAATGAAAATAAAGAAAAAAATCAAATTTTATCTATACTCATACATACAACATGTCATTGACTTTGTAACTTACAACATGGACTTATGATTCACATGAATCAATGATTCAATGTAACATATTTTTGCTACCACGTTTAGCGAACAACATCAAGACAAAGACCTAAGTTTGGTGTGTTTTGTAAAATACCAATAACGTGTATATTACGTTGTTATAGACGGGTACCATTTACCCCAAAGCGGAAGCTAATTCAGGGCTCGGTATGGTCAAATCGGTATAACGGTAGGATTTTCCCGAAAAAGGCAATAAAAGTAATCCTAAACTCCGTGTCCACCTTGCCTTAGCTCACAAGAGCCAATTCTTATGTTCACTTCCGAACGGGGCTCCAGATAGTTTTGGGCTACTAGAAACTTTTAATTTACTATTTTATCGCCATTGTTAAATCGGTATTTTAAGCGCAAAAGTACTACTTGTATAAGTCATATTAGATTTTATCGTTGATTTGATTTCCCAATGTCTCGTATACACTTACTTCGTTTATTTACCAAATTTTCCTGATGTAAGTATGCCGCTTTTTCTCTCTAAAATTATATCAAAATCTTCACCAAAAAATCTTCACCATGTTGTTCGCATCTTTCGGGTAATTCACCTTTTCAGGTATATTATGTGAAATCTTTAACATGGAGGTTCCCGCTGGGCTTTTCAGCGAAGTTGTCACACTTCTCTACTGATTTTCCCATAAATTGACAGGTCAGATTAACGTACGATTGTTTTGGGAAGACCCCTTATCGAAATTTCTTGACCACAGTTTACAAAAATTCTTGGACTCGCGCCTGTAGTTTATTATTTCTTTTACTTTTTTGTCCAAGTCTTGTACTTTAGCTTTATTAAAGTTTTCTTTACACATGGCAAATATGCTATGTTGAATTTGATTTACATAACAAACACGCAAAATTAGAAAATCCTATTTATATCTTTACAATGTACTTATTTTCAATATATGTTCTCTTTTTTAGCTGTTTAAATCATTAATGTACCCACAGCAAGCCGCAACGCTATTAAATAAGCCTGTTTAATGAAAAACAAAATAACGCATAGATTTTAAGAAAGTTTTAATTAGAAATAAAAGCAAAGAAACAAGCAGTTCTGGCAGAAACATACAAAATTAACTAATTTATTTAAAGTTTAATTAAGAAAAATTCAGCATTTCCAAAGTTATAGTAAAATGATTTTTTAATATAAATTTAAAATCGTTTGTTAAGTATATTGATTGTACTTCAATTGTATGAAGATATTTTGTAATTTATGTCAATAAATTTAACATTTTATAGTTCAGGTGGACACAAGTATAGCTGTTCAAAAGTTGCACACTCAACAGGAATCTACATGTATATTGTTATGCCCCTTTTTCAATCAATCAGGTAAATGTCAGGATGTATTGATTTCAAAAGGTCATAACATGAACTCCAATTACTTTGGAGTTAGTGGGACTAATTATATATAAATGGACAACAGAAGACAGAGTTCCAGTTACACACTATTTTAATATTGGGTCAAACAGACCATTAGCAATTAAACACAATTTATTTACAAATATAGATTGTTCAATATACCTTGACCGGATTCGGTCAAGTTCAGTTTTCTCTTAAATATTATAACAACTTAGTATAACAAATTCTGGTTCAATTAAATGTCAATGTCACGTATACAGTTAATGATATAATTCATATATCCAGTTCCAAGTATCTGATAGTCTTCTTAAGAAGAAGGTAAAAATTTAGTACTCTTGACCCGATCTGGTCAAGGGGTCTCTATCTATAGTATTCAATAATTAGGTATTCTATTATGGATCAATGACTGGTAAAACCTTATTTATCTTTATAAAGTAAATATATAACCCATTCAGGTTAATTTACCTCCATTTTCTAACTGACCACCCGGTCGAGCTCTCGATCTTCAACTGCGGTTTTACTATAACCGTTTTGTTGTTGTTGTGTACCTCGTATCACGTGATTAGAATGTGACGTCACACGGAGCATACAGCGACAACAACAAGTATGGCGCGCTATACCTGGGACTGGATTTTACATAAATATACGGACAATTGCGTGATATCAATGGTTGTAATCAATAGTAAAACATACAATTGTGTTAAATGAACGATAATTATACTGTGACAAATAGTATTATGCTTAAAAATGAAATAATAATAAAGCGGTCGATCTGGATCACCAGACGCTCATGAAACAGTGAAAGGTACATGTAAATTCGGATAGACACAACATCGGGCATAGCATTACCCCCTCACTAAAGAATTGGTCTCCAATTTGGATTGTAAGTAAGTTAATCTTTATTACAAATAACAATATAACTACAAATGTTTGTGTCTAGCCGAAAACAAAACATATATGAATATTTCAGTGTAATCAATAGTGCATAACCAGAATTAAAATAATTAACAGAAATTTAAACATGCATTAACATTATTTAATAATAAATTAAGTTATTAATACAATGCTGAAGAATATTTACTTTTTATCATAAGTAAAACTTAGTTCATTTTATGTAACAATAATTTCAAATACATATATAATCAACAATAATTCCAAATATATATAAAATCAATACAGTTAATCTGACAATCTAAAACCAATAAAGAAATGACCTTATTACAATCATGACTCATACATTTCATGTTTTTGTTTTTAGAGTATCTTGCAGTGGTAAATGATTAAAAATTCAGCATCGGACAAGGATGTACATGTATTTTGATATGCAGATATAAAAACATCAACAACAACAATCAATCAAAAGAACATGGATGATGAACGTATTATTTTGATGTCAATGAACAAGTATATATGAAAGTTCATCTCACATAGAATAATATATATATTATATTAAGCATAAAAATTTACATATACTGAATAATTCAAATTTTTCACTCAACAGCTTTAATAAAATATCTTCCATGTCTTCATATAAAAATAGCTTTGTAAATTTAAACGATTACAGCATGTACAATATTTTTCAATAAGAGCCATGTCCAGTATATTTCCTTCATATGTTACTAAATATCGCGATGAAAAATTTACTTCTTTTTTTTTAAAATTTTTAGTAATTATACTTTACATAGCTAGATTACTATTCATTGTAATGTACTAATGCAATGCTTATTTCTTAATTTTCAGACAATAATACTTAATTAAGGGAAAATGAAGTTACCTAAAAAGAAATCGGTAAGTTATACATAAATTATTATTCAATAATTATTGATTGTACATAAAAAATTTCTTTTCTTCATCTGTTCCTGGAATTCTTCTTCATTATCAAGACTGAGACTGGTTCTCCTCTTACATATCATTTTCTCATAATAACTCATTCACAGTTCACCTAATTTCTCTCGCGCTAATTTTTCAAGTTTTGGTAATAAATAATATTTGGCTTCAATAATCAGTTGTCTTAGCTCTACTGAGGTATTTGGTAAGTTGCTCTTTTTCAGAGTTTCATTCTCTCTACAGTATCTAAGATAATTTAATATGATAAAAAATATGTTATATTCCCTATCTATAAAAAATTCAGATTCTTTCTCATCGGCAAGACATTTCAAAAGTCCATCCGTGCTTCTTAATGTATTTCTACATGTATAAAATTGTTTTCCTCCTATGTTCAAGATAATTTTATTTTCATTGTCCTTTTTAATTTGTTTTATTCTTTCTTTAATTTTATTTTTGCTCACATCGTCTTTCTTTTTTATATTTTTCTCCTCATGTTCCTTTTTATATTTTCCTTCACTATGTTCATTCTCTTTTTTATATTTCTTATCATTTTCCTCCTTCCTATCATCTTCATTTTGATTCTCTTCATCTTTTTCTCCATGTTCTTCCTCTTTTCTATTTTTCCCATTTATATTCTTTCTATCTTCTACTTTCTTCTGTATATTTTCTTCATCTATTTTTCTATCTTCCTCTTTCTTTCTATTTCCTTCTTCCTTTCTATCCTCTTTCTTCTTTCTATTCTCTTCATCTTCCTTCTGTCTATCTACCTTCTCTTTCTTTTTTCTATCTTCCTCCATTTTCTTCTGTCTATCTTCCTCCATTTTCTTCTGTCTATCTTCCTCCTCTTTCTTCTTTCTATCTTCCTCCATTTTCTTCTGCTTATCTTCCTCCTCTTTCTTCTGTCTATCTTCTTCCTCTTTCTTCTGTCTATCTTCCTTCTCTTTCTTCTTTCTATCTTCCTCCATTTTCTTCTGTCTTTCTTCCTCTTTCTTCTTTCTATCTTCCTCCATTTTCTTCTGTATATCTTCCTCCTCTTTCTTCTTTCTATCTTCCTCCATTTTCTTCTGTCTATCTTCCTCCTCTTTCTTCTTTCTATCTTCCTCCATTTTCTTCTGTCTATCTTCCTCCTCTTTCTTCTGTCTTTCTTCCTCCATTTTCTTCTTTCTATCTTCCTCCATTTTCTTCTGTCTATCTTCCTCCTCTTTCTTCTGTCTATCTTCCTCCTCTTGCTTCTTTAATTCAATATATATTCTTCTCTCTGTTTCTCTTACATCCGACTCGATTCTCAATCTTTCTTTCCTTTCTTCTTCTTTTCTTTTATCTTCAGCTTCTATCTTTTTCTTTTCCTCTGCTAACCTCCTTCTTAAAAATTCTCTTTCCTGTTGTCTATTGTCACTCATAATATTTACCTCTACTACACTTTCCTCTAGTTTGTCAATTTCAATGTCATTACTACTGCTACTACTGCTGTTGCTGCTACTACTGCTGTTGCTGCTACTACTGCTGTTGCTGCTAGATGATCTAGATGTGTCGGTTGACGAAAGTGACCGTTCTCTAACACAAAGTCTTTTTGGTGGTGAGGCTTGTTTTTGGTATACATTTATATCTTGAGAACTTCTTTTACCCGATCAATGTTTTTAATGAATTCCTGTAAGGCTTCTTCTGCCTCTTTGCCTCTCTGGCCCGTGACAGTATGAAATCTGGTAAAGTCATTTCTACTTGTATGACAGAAATTAGATGGAGTATTTCTAAGGAACACCTTGGCACATTTTACACATTTATAGTTCACTTTACTATGCTGTTCAATGATATGTGCTTTGCATTTACCCTTGGTTGTGAAATGCATATCCATGCATATTTGACATGTATATCTTTTCTGAAAAAAATATAAAAAAAAATAATGTTTGATAATATTTATCATTTCTTATTATCCAATCAGACATAGTTATTTTCAGTATTCATATATATATATATATAATTTTTTTTTTTATGTACAGAGTGACCACTGTAAGTCGTTACAAGACAAACTTCAGAAAATGATTTAAAAAAAAGAATATGAAGGTAAGTGAACACTCAAAGAGTATGGTTTAAATAGTTATTGTTCATACGGTTTTAACTTGTCATGATGAACAACACGGGCTTTCTCTCGAAAACCTTGTATACGGTACAAAATGTCACTAATTTTTGAAACCACTTGATACGGACCCTTCCAAGGTCTACCAAGTTTGCCACTTCTTCCAACTTTACGTGTTGGATTATAATACCAAACAAGATTACCTATTTCATATCTAACAGTATTACTATTTAAGTCATAGTGCTTTTTCATTGTATCACTTGAAAGTGAAAGCTTTTTCCTTGCAAATTCATGTACTTCAGTAATTCTATTTTCTAAAGTCTCAACATAATCCGTGCCATATTTCTTTGCAGGATTATTTATTTCAGGTTTACCAAGAACCATATCAATCGGAAGCCTAACTTCTGTTCCGAACATCATTGTTGCGGGTGTGACTCCAATAGACTCATGAACAGAAGAGCGAAAGGCCATTAAACATAAAGGTACTTATTTATCCCAATCATTTCTATGTTCAGACACAAAGGCCGTGAGCATATTGAGAATACTTCTGTTTGCGCGTTCAATAAAACCTCCACCTTGGGGTCTAAAAGCGGTGTTTCTTGTTTTCTGAATACCTAGTAGGATGCATAATTCTTTGAATAATTTTGATTCAAATTGAGAACCTTGGTCAGTATGAATGGTTAATGGTACACCAAACCTGGAGATAATATGTTCAACCAATGCATTGGCAGCAGTTTCAGTTTCTATATTTGGAAGGGGAATTGCTTCGGTCCACTTCGTAAAATAGTCAGACACAACCATCAAATAGGAATTATTATTTTGTGTTTTTCCTAAGGGGCCCACAAAATCAATAGCAATTCTTTCCCATCTTTCCCCAGAATTAAATTGTCTCATTGGTGCTTTAAATGGCTTTTTAGGCATTTTTCTAGATGCACAAACTTTACACTTCTTGCAGTATAATTCAACATTTTTTCGCAACCCATACCAGTAAAATCTTTGTCGAACTTTCCTTAGTGTCTTCTTAACACCAAGATGACCACTGGTTGCATTATCATGTAATTGCTTCAATACATATTCTTTCAGACACTGAGGTATAACTATTTGATACTCTGTAGTATTTCCTACATCACTTACCCATTGTCGTTGCAATACATTGTTTATCATTGTCAAAGATTCCCATCTATACCAGAAATATTTGACTTGACCATTCATTCCAGACACACTGTTCCATTCAGGTTTCTGATTATTTTCTATCCAACTTATCACATGTCTGATATGTGGATCAGACCTCTGTAACTGTGCTAAGTATTCTAGATCTATATTTTCTAAATCTATTACTTTCTCAGTATTGCTACCTTTATTACTTGTATCTGAGTCTTTGTCTGCATCACAGGTCTTTGTTCTATTTTCTACACTCACCTTGTTCATTGTAGATGTACTTGGTTTACTGTCATTTTCTAGATTCTTATCAGATAGAGATCTGACCTCTTTTGAACCTATATCTAAATCAGTAATAAAACTTTGTGTGGCTAATGCTAAACACGAAGAACCTAAATCTAATTCAGTTTTCTTGTCAGTTGCAATAGAACTAACCTCATTAGAAGACTGGCTACATTTAGTTAAATCTATTTGTGTTTTCGATGGAATAACGCATTTTTTCTTATCTAATTTTAGTGAATTACTAATACAGATATCATTTGACATCTTTCGTTGATTCGTATTCACTGATTGAGCCAATGAAAGTTTCTCAACTATCACATCTGCATCTCTTGCTTTATCTGCTATGAAGCACCCTTTAACATCACACTTATCGGAAAACCTGTTTACACTTCTAACCAGTTTGTCTACCAAATATGGTAAGAACATGATCATAACTTCTGGTATCCTTAACATTATAAGGCCTAATATTGTCACTACAAATAATAAAATCATTTCTGGACTTTCAAACTTACTACTTTTTGTTTTTAGCTCATTACCTTTATATACTAAACTAGAATTGCTAGGTAGGTTGTCATGACCTACTTTAATTTCATTTTCTTTCTGTATATCCACAGTTTCAGATACAGTTTTTGCTACATTTACACTTATAAATCTATTTTCTACCCTCTCACAATATTTACACAAATTCCCATAACAAGGTCTTCGGCTAAGGGCATCTGCATTATCATGTACTCGACCAGGTCGATGAACTATTTCATAATCATAATTTTCTAATATATTGACCCATCTACATAATTGTCCTTCAAGATTTTTAAAATTTGCTAACCATTTAAGACTGGCATGATCACTTCTTATAGTGAATTTTCTACCATATAAATAGTGGTGAAAATGCTTAACTGAAGCTATTACAGCTAATAATTCTTTTCTTGTTGTACAATAGCTGCGTTCTGACCTAGAAAAACATCTTGAATAGTAGGCAATGACTTTTTCTTCGCCATTTTGTACCTGGCTTAAGATTCCAGCTAACGCTGTATCACAAGCATCTGTATCGAGAATAAAATATTCATCTGCGGTTGGAAATGCCAAGATAGGACTGCTCATCAATGCAGATTTCAATTTCTGAAATGATTCTTCACATTCGGGGGTCCACTCAAATTTGTGACCTTTTTCAGACAATACATGGAGAGGTTTTGCAATGGTCGAGAAATGAGGAACAAATTTTCGATAAAAAGAGACTAAAGAAGTAAAGCTTTTAACATCTTTAGCCGTACGAGGTCTAGGCCATTCTTTTACACTTTTAACTTTGTCGGGACATGTAGATACACCATTTTTACTAATAACATGACCTAAGAATGTAACTTCTTTTTGAAAGAAATTACACTTTTTGGGGTGTAACTTTAGATTTGCCTGTTTTAACCTCTGCATCACTTCTTCTAAGTTTTCCAGAGCCTGATCAAAAGTCTTAGCAAAAACAACTATGTCATCAAGATACAGGACTAATGTATGCCATATGAGACCTTTAAAAACCAATTGCATAAGTCTTGTAAAGGCACTAGGACTATTTGAAAGGCCAAAAGCTAGTTTACAAAATTGCCACTGTTGACCACCCTGTAAACTAAATGCAGTCTTGTGTTTGCTGTCTTCATCAATGTCTATTTGCCAAAATCCCGATTTAAGATCGCAAACCGAGAACCATTCGGAACCAGCCAATGTGTCAAGGTTATCATCAATTCTAGGTAAAGGCTGATACTCCTTAATAGTCACAGAATTTAATTTTCGGAAGTCACAGCAGAATCTTATTGACCCATCAGGTTTAGTAACCATTAAAATTGGTGAAAGCCAAGGAGAACAGGCAGGTTCAATTATACCATCTTCATTCATTTTCTTTATTTCTGCTTCAGCAGCTTTTCGTTTGGCAAGGGGTACTCGGTAAGGATAAGTCTTAATGGGTTCACTCTGACCTGTGTCTATTTTGTGCGTGACTAATTTGGTATGACCAATATCACGTTCATTTCTTGAAAATACATTTTGATGTTTAATTAAAAACTCCCTTAATTTTTCACTTTGTCCCTTATCTAAATGTATGGAAGACCTGTCAAACACTGATTGTAGGTGTTCAGGAATGTTATTATTGTTGACATCCACATCAACCGAATTTACATTTCTTACGGCTACTTCTTCGTTAACTTTTACAGGATCTAATACAGCTGTCACTGTATTTTCATAAATTGTGTAGGGCTCATCACTAAAATTTGCTATTCTTAAAGGGAATTTACCTACATTTGGATTAACCAAAGTTTTGGCAACTAAGAGACCTGATCTCTCAACAAATTTCTCATTGGGCTCAATCAAGCCTGCCTTTTCTTTATCTAAAGGGTCTAGAGGTTTACCCTCTACTATCATTTCAGTTTCTGGAGGTATCACAACTGTCTCGGTCACAGCGATTCTACAGCACATAGGTTTTGAATCCTGTCTATTCATAAAACAAGGCAGTCTCTCGCCATTCAAAGTTATATAACCCTTGCTTAACATTATGTCACATTTATGTTTTATTAAGAAATCTAATCCTAACAATGCAGTCTGAACTACATCAGCAATTAAAAATTCATGTGTTACTTTTTGTCTGCCTAAAACTACTATAAGTTCAATCTTTCCATGGAATGGAGAAGATTCTCCAGTTACAGTATGTAAAGAACTTTGAACAGGTTGTATGTTTGGTCTTAATGCATAGGGCCATTTTTCAATGACTTCTTTACTTATTATACTCACATTTGCACCACTGTCAATAAGCATAGTCATTGCATTTCCATTAATAGAAGCAGAAACAAAATAACCATTATCTGACCCTAAGTTGTTTAATGCAATTTGAGACCTTATTACATTGTCGAGCTGCGGTCCCCCCAGCTTGACACTTTGTCGTTTCCCTGCATATTTGAATTGAACCTACTTTTACCTTGTTGTGACACAAGTACTTTTCCATTTTGAGAGAAATTTTCATTGTTTCTATACTTGTTGCCATTCATACTAGTATTTGCATTCCTATATGTTTGACTTTTATTAAACCTATTTTGGTAATTTGATCTATTATTTCCAGTTCTGAAGGTACCATAGTACTGGTCATGCATTCTTTTGTGTACTGGTTTTTTCCAGTTGTTGTTCTGGCTAAACCCTTTATCATGTCTTTCAGAACTACTTTCTACTCTAACCTGCCTCTGATCTACTTCTGGTATGTCATTATCTAATTTAATCTGAGATTTCTCAGTACTACCTAAAGTACAGACTAACTTACTTCTTTGTCTATCTGCTAGTCTGTGTGCTTCCATACGAACAGCTGTTTTTTCGGCTTCAAATATATTTTTCGGGGCAATTTCTCTTAATCTTAATCTTATATCTGAATCATTGAGTGCATCAATGAAATTGTCCAGAGCTAAGGCTTCTATTACATCTTGACTAGCAGTAGGGTATGCTTGCCTGGTCATTTTTCTTATGGACTGGGCCATTTCAGGTATTGTCTCATTTTTACCCCTGGTTCGAGTTTTTAATTGGGTTCTGAATACCTCAGCTTTGTTTTCAGAGCCGAACCTAGCTTTTAGTTTTTCCTCTAAGGAATTAAAGTCCCGTCTTTCCCTCTCATTCATTTCACTTAATAATGACCGTGCCCCACCTGTCAGACTACTGGCTAAGTATAGAGATTTTTGTGAATAACCCCACCCGTTTATTTCAGCAGTGATTTCAAACTGTGTGAGGAAATCTTGTAAGTCTTCCTCACCATTGTATGGTTTAGGTTTCATTTTCAAGTTGCCGCCATGTTGACCTGGGGACATTGCTCTATAGTTTGGGGCAATTTCATAGACAGTATGCATAGACTGATTTACATTTCTAGAACTTGCGGTTTCTTGATCATCCCCAATTTTATCAGTATGCATGTTGGACTGTTGTGTATTTGTTACAATACTATTTCTATGAATATTGTGATTAAACTGTATTTCTGGGTCAGGGTTCTCAATTTGAGATAATTTAGATTTTACTGTATATAATTCTTTTTCTACAGATTCAAACTTCCTTTGTAATTGAGAGTTTACACTCTGTATGGAATTTCCTAAACAAGTGATTTTATTAATAACATTGGACAATTGACTTTCCATGAATCTTTCTAGATCTTGTATTCTAGAGTTTTCTGGGGAATTTACCTGAGGGGGAGAGCTTAAGGTGCAATCAGAAGTATTCTCACCTCCCTGTACATTATCTTTACTTATATCATTTCTCAATTCACTTTCATTGTCAGAAAATGAGCTATTTCTTGAGGCTTGACCTCCAAAATCATATGCATATTGATATTCTTCCATTTTTCGTTTAGATACTTTGTAGATCTATCAGTTAACTAAAAATGTTTCAGTTTTTTTTTTACATATGTTATAACTATACACTTTCTATTTTCAGAAAACAAAAACAATTACAATAACCAGTCACAGATCCACAATTCAAGAACAGATGCTATTTTGCTATGTCTTATAAAAATTTAATCAATAAAACGGATTCTCTGTTGTCTGTTACTTTTCCAGTATATCACTATACCCGGTTCAAATCAGGCTGAGCAATTCAGTGCAGAAGATATTGAATCCCACTTCTGACACCAAATGTTATGCCCCTTTTTCAATCAATCAGGTAAATGTCAGGATGTATTGATTTCAAAAGGTCATAACATGAACTCCAATTACTTTGGAGTTAGTGGGACTAATTATATATAAATGGACAACAGAAGACAGAGTTCCAGTTACACACTATTTTAATATTGGGTCAATCAGACCATTAGCAATTAAACACAGTTTATTTACAAATATAGATTGTTCAATATACCTTGACCGGATTCGGTCAAGTTCAGTTTTCTCTTAAATATTATAACAACTTAGTATAGACAAATTCTGGTTCAATTAAATGTCAATCTCACTTATACAGTTAATGATATAATTCATATATCCAGTTTCAAGTATCTGATAGTCTTCTTAAGAAGAAGGTAAAAATTTAGTACTCTTGACCCGATCTGGTCAAGGGGTATCTATCTATAGTATTCAATAATTAGGTATTCTATTATGGATCAATGACTGGTAAAACCTTATTTATCTTTATAAAGTAAATATATAACCCATTCAGGTTAATTTTACCTCCATTTTCTAACTGACCACCCGGTCGAGCTCTCGATCTTCTACTGCGGTTTTACTATAACCGTTTTGTTGTTGTTGTGTACCTCGTATCACGTGATTAGAATGTGACGTCACACGGAGCATACAGCGACAACAACAAGTATGGCGCGCTATACCTGGGACTGGATTTTACATAAATATACGGACAATTGCGTGATATCAATGGTTGTAATCAATAGTAAAACATACAATTGTGTTAAATGAACGATAATTATACTGTGACAAATAGTATTATGCTTAAAAATGAAATAATAATAAAGCGGTCGATCTGGATCACCAGACGCTCATGAAACAGTGAAAGGTACATGTAAATTCGGATAGACACAACATCGGGCATAGCATTATGTTATGTAAAAGAAAATTTTGCAGATAAAGTACTACTAGTATATAAGAAATTGTCCGTTTCCGAATGTCATCTTTTATGTCTTCTGCTACTCTCATTTTTGTGTGCACTGTCCATTATAGTCAAATGTAGCGCCACTGAAAATAAAACAAAATACTCGTGACTATTTATGAACAATAATACAAATTTGTTAACTTAAACATACAAACGCATTATTTAATTGTATTGTCAGTTAAATATACAGTTGGGTTGCTCTCCATCCTGTATATTTTTTGATCCGTTATTTTTTTCTTCTTTCAAACGGATCACATAGTTCTGTATTTTAAACTACATAGCTTAGATTCGCAACAAAACAAAACAAAAAAGAGAAAAATAAGGTTTGGTAACTTAGCACTTGATTATTTTCTTGAAAAGTCTTTTTTGATTGTTGGCAATAAGAAAGTTTTATATCAAACAAAGACGAATTTCAAATTTCTAACGTGAAACATTCATATCAATGGTACATTTGTATACTCACGCGCACTTCATGGTACAGTTGTTGGCGAATGTCTGGTTAGTCGTTGTACATACAGGATCGAGAATAAACTGGCAAATACATGGAACTTCTGCTGCTATGCCCACGACTGGTAAGAAAGAAAACAGATAAAATATATTAGTAAAAACAATACAGCAATAATGATTCCAAACTTGAGGACACGAAAATTTTAGCTATTTACTTAAGACACACTATTCATCAGAAATGAATATTTTTGTTTCATTCTTTAGCAAAAGCAAACACGAGTTTTAGAACATTTTAGATCATATAGAGAATGTAGCACTGAATGTGAAATTATTTGTCATAATTAAATAAATTATTTGTCATAATTTTATTCTGAAAAAATAAACAAAGTATTAGTTTGACTGCCAATCAAAATACATAATAACTATATTTTTACTAATTGCCAAAATGCAATAGAAGCAAAAGTTGGTTCCGGTAATTGGCCAGTTATTAACTTTTTGAAAACATTAACCGGACACAAAATTTAAATTGATTTTAAAAGGTGAAATTACAGAATTTCTTGGACCTAAGAAAATAATAATAATGGAGACAACAATGAATGCTTGAATGAAATAAAGTAAAACCCAATAAAAATATTTAACGTACAAATAAAGCAATAACAAAACACAACAGTATTTTAAGATACGACGGATCATTCATCACCTATAAACACGAGTTAAAGTTTTTTAAAGAAATATTTGATTGGTATTATACATGCTGTTTTCAAATATGCAAAATTTGAAATATTATAGTCACAGAAATCCATGAAATTCTTACTGAATACATGTATATCTAATTTGAATTATAGAATGAATAATCTGTATGGGAAGCCGCACATCCTATTATAGGTCAAGCAAAGTTGGTATTTTCTTATAATAAAAATGCCAAAATTGCCAGTTTTTTAAATGACACTATTTCTCATATTTTGACCACCTATAGTGTTTCAGATTTTAAACATATCTATCATATGTGAAGTCAAAACATGCTTATTTCATATTTACAAAGAGACTGTGTAGCAATTATCAATATTTTCTAATATCAAATTTGAGCATACATGTAGTGTTTCTTTAAGACTGTTAATATTGTTTTTAGGTTGTTTGTATTCTCTAGTATTTGATATATTGTCAATTAAACACAAGTCATAACGATGTGTGAAAGAAAATAACATAAATGAGCCGCGTCACGACAAAACCAACATAGTGCGTTTGCGACCAGCATGGATCCAGACCAGCCTGCGCATCCGCGCAGTCTGATCAGGATCCATGCTGTTCGCTTACAAACCTTATAACAAGTAGAGAAACTGATAGCGAACAGCATGGATCCTGATCAGACTGCGCGGATGCGCAGGCTGGTCTGGATCCTTGCTGGTCGCAAACCCATTATGTTGGTTGTGTCATGGCGCGGCTCAAATATGAATATAACATGCGTAAAGTTAATTGTACTTACCGACAAAAGCCAGCATCACAACGACGGCAACTTTCAGAAAAGCGGCGGAAGACATCGTTAAGTTGTTCGGTAAAGATAGTTTAGTTTCCGTGCACAATTGACTGGGAACTGTTACTGACTGTACCGTATATCCAGTATTTATACAGTTTTGCAATTTAAGCACACGTTGCAATAAAAGATAAGTTATTGTTTCAAGTACATATTAGCATTTTGAAGGAGAATAAAATCACTGATTATGTAAATTAGTGTTTGCAATACACAATGAACGAAAATATCAATAATTTAAGACCCTATCCCTATTGCACTCAAATTGGGATTACTGGTAACGCAAAAAACTTAGCATTTTTATTCAAATCATTTAGAACACAGGCACATTGAAAATGATATTGTGTGTTACATCAACAAAAACTGACAATATTTAAATTATAGAAAGCCATAATACATACACACTGTCTCAAAGATTGAGGCATTCTAATTCGTTGAACCATTTAAAGTAACATAAAATTATGCTAAAAATGAAGATAACTTTATCCCAGATAAAGGCCCGCTAACTTCTTTATCAAGAGTACATATGTTTCCTAAAAAAGCCAGGCCATTTCCATCAATGTGTTTTTACGCCAGACGCACAAACATACTTTAATTAATAGAAATGTTGTTTTTATATATTCCAACTTACACTATTAAAGATGTTAAAAGATTCTACACACGTAGCAGTTTCGACCACATAGTGCTTGCACTGTTTTCTTTTCAGTAAAAAACATGCTTTGATTTCCCCTTAAACGATGAATGGTTTAGATAGAAGGACCATTTAAAGATATTTAACAAGGAAAAGATTGAATATATATCACAATATGACAATATTCATTAATGTAAAAATAATATATAACTAACTTTCCAATTTCAGGGATATCAACTTGATCAGCCAGAAGTATAGAGTGTTTGCATTGATCGCTCTTTACACTAGAAAATGGCAAATGATAATCATTTACTGTTCAGCTGGGCAAAGGGTTAAAAAGGTGTGGCACAAAATCATATACAACTAGAAATGTGTCATCATGCCACGGATGCCCCCGCATGCAGCCAAAATTTCAGATGGTGCATTAATTATTTTTTTCATTTTAAGTTCAAAGCCCTTAAAACATTTCAATGTTAACACAAACCATTTTCATACAATGTTCATGGCTCTGAAATTATTCAGTCTTAACCTTTTAAATATAGCATATTGCATATTTGTAGCCAAAATAATGGCTAAAAGCATGAGTGCTGAAACTGAAAGTTCAAAATTTTTCCAACATTCAGGAAAGATAAGTTTGTCTAAAATCATTGAACCACAACCAAATTCAAACTTAAACTGCTTATTCCTAAGATGTATCTATATTATTTTCAAAGTGAAAGGGACATAACTCTGCCAAAAAAATCATCAAACCATGAGTAATTTCAACTTGACCTGCCCATTTCTTTGACATATCCATATGTCAAATTTAAGTTGAATATGTAACACTGTTGGGTAGATAATGAACAGAAACTGTAAATTTCATATTATTTTCAAAGTGAAAGGGGCATTACTCTGCAAAAAATCATTGAACCATGACCAAATTCGAACTTGGCCTGGGCATTCCAAAAACATATACATATGTCAAATTTGAGTTGAATGTGTTGTACCATAGGGGAGATAATAAACGGAAACTGAAAATTTCATATTACTTTCAAAGAGAAACGGGCATAACGCTGCCAAGAATCATTGAACCATGACAAAATTTGAACTTGACCTGCGCATTCCTTTGACGCATCCCCATATGTCAAGTTTGAGTTGAATGTGTTGTACCTTTGGGGAGATAATGAACGGAAACTGAAAATTTCATATTGTTTTTAAAGTAAAAGATGCATTACTCTGCCAAAAATCATCGAACCATGACCAAATTCAAACTTGACCTGTATTTTTTTCATGACATATCCATATGTCAAGTTTGAGTTGAATGTGTTGTACCTTTGGGGAGATAATGAACGGAAACTGAAAATTTCATATTATTTTCAAAGTAAAAGGGCATAACTCTGCCAAAAATCATCGAACCATGACCAAATTCAAACTTGACCTGTATTTTCTCATGACATATCCATATGTCAAGTTTGAGTTGAATGTGTTGTACCGTTGGGGTGATAATTAACGGAAACTGAAAATTTCATATTATTTTCAAAGTAAAAGGGGCAGTACTCTGCCAAAAATCTTCGAACCATGACCAAATTCGAACTTGACCTGTATTTTCTCATGACATATCCATATGTCAAATTTGAGTTGAATGTGTTGTACCGTTGGGGAGATAATGAACGGAAACTGAAATTTCATATTATTTTTTAAAGTAAAAGGGGCATAACTCTGCCAAAAATCATCGAACCATGACCAAATTCGAACTTGACCTGTATTTTCTCATGACATATCCATATGTCAAGTTTGAGTTGAATGTGTTGTACCGTTGGGGAGATAATGAACGGAAACTGAAATTTCATATTATTTTTTAAAGTAAAAGGGGCATAACTCTGCCAAAAATCATCGAACCATGACCAAATTCGAACTTGACCTGTATTTTTCTCATGACATATCCAAATGTCAAATTTGAGTTGAATGTGTGTAACCGTTCTTATGATAATGAACGGAAACTGATGATGACGGAATGACAGAATGACGGAAGGACGGAAGGATGGAAGGACGGAAGGACGGAATGACGGAACAGGGTAACACTATATGCCCCGGCCATTACATGGCGGGGGCATAAAAATGTATATCAAAATATATTTATGAGGGAATATTGAATAAAGTATCATTTACTTCATGCACCAGATACTACCATGTAGTTATATATAACTTTGCTATAACACAGTTTCGGTGCCCTTATTTTTGTTATAGTATGAAGTGTTATTATAGCGACATTACATGTTCTGTACCAGGCACCACAATTTGCATAAACACTTCACATAGTCTCAAAAAGCATTAAAAGCACTGTTTTATAAAATTGAACCCGAACAATGGGAGTATTTATTACAATACTATTCTATGAGGTGAATACTAATAAGATACAATAATCTGAATCACGTGACCAGATATTAAATCACGTGACCAGATATTGTTAAATACAAGAATGAACGATCGAATGCACGGCGAACGAACAAGCAAGCATTAAGGACTCAAAGTTAACGAACAAACAAACAAACAAACAAACAAACAAACACACACACGAGTGAACGAACAAACAAACAGAACAACATATTGTTGTTTTACCTTGATTTTCTATTTAAAGCAGCACGCCTCCAGATTCATCCTAATTTTCATGAAAATTTTGAAA
The DNA here is from genome assembly GCF_026571515.1 of Ruditapes philippinarum. NCBI lineage: Eukaryota > Metazoa > Mollusca > Bivalvia > Venerida > Veneridae > Ruditapes > Ruditapes philippinarum. Next base: position 26,261 of record NW_026858663.1, on the reverse strand, counting down.
ATGTATTTAAAGGTAAAATATTGTGAAATGAACAAAGAAAGTACTTGACACATTACAATCGGCACTTAAAATCCACGTAAATTACCAAAGAGAGGTCAAAATATGCATAAATAGCCCCTTCTGCGTTAGTTACGCAGTAGAAATATGGTGATAAATACTACAAAATACAGTCATTAATTGCACATTAGATATAAATTATCACTTGAATCTTTAATTTGTTTACTTTTCTTAAAGTTTTAGTATGTTTTTTCTTGAAATATTTTGGGTTATCTGAAGGCATGCAACTTTAAAAAAAGCATATAGATATTCAAACTAAATATAAATCTTAACGTTTTATCATTTTTTATTGGCTACACGAAAAATAGTCCTCTTATAACTATTTTCTTTATTTCAGCAGCGATGCTTTATTAATTTATTGAAAATTGATTCATTTCAGCAAATAGATATTTTATAAAAAGAATCGTAGTGTAGGCGTACTACTTCAAATATTGACGAACGATCATATACTGTTTGGTAAGGTCTTCTGTGATAAATTGTTGTTGTTGAAAGTTGATAGTGTCATTATGAGGAAAATGTCCTAAAACATTATCAAAACATTAAACAATCAAACAATCTAACCACATGATCATGTACACACAGAATATAAGGCCTGAACGCTGATTCAATCCTTGGGCGGGGCGAAATTTCTCCTCGAAAAATCTCGGAAATTGAGTCTAATGGTCATTTGTCTGTCATGTCTTAAGTTCCTGGGGTGGTCATTGCAACATTTTCAACACTGGAGGAGAAAAAATAACAGGTTCTGAAGGCAAAAGCTAAACTTTCCAAAACAATTTATAAAGATGTATTCATCACTACGGACCCGTTTTAAAGGAAAAAAAAGTGGGATTTTTTTGAGAATTGGCACCCCTAATAATGTCAATAAGAATTTAGTATGGACCCAAAAAAATGGGGGCAGCAAAAACAAGAGATTAGAAACAACCCAATAATTTTGCAAATCAGAAAACCCGGGTGTCAGGGTCAAAATTTTAGGTGTAAAATCGTGGAAATGGTGGCAGGGGGAAAGGCAGGGCAGGGGACAACAAGGGCAGAATCAAGGTCATGCAACAAAAGATTGTTTTTGGGTTTTTAATTGAATGGTTGGGTAGGGAAAATTTTTTTAAAATTTCGCGAGTAAAAAAAGTTTTGAATATTTTAAACCTTGGGATTAGGGGAAATGTGAATTTTTATTATCATAAAAAATTAAAAAACTTTTTAGATAAATGGTTCTAATAAATGCAATTTTTTCGCAAGATCGGCACGGGGTCGGAATATTTGTTTAAGATGATTTGGTAGAATATAAATGTTCTTGATGACAGTCAAGAAGGTATTTTATGGTCAGAGTTTGCAGATAAATTCTCAAATTTTATGTTTTATACTTGTGTATGTTATTTGCCACCTGGCAATTCGTCTAGACAATTGGATGCAACTGAATTTATGACTCTTAATGTCTATTTGTATCAAACTTATGGTCCAATTACAATTTTTGGTGACTTAAATAACAGAATTGGTGAAATGAATGACCATATTACTGATGATGTTTTTACTACTTATTTCACAAGCAGCTTAGTGTAAACTTATAGATCTCTTAATTGTCAGTAACACATGTCTTTTGAATAGGAAAACCTTTGTAAAAAATGATGTTACATCTGTATCAGATAAAAGTAGTTCTATTGTGGACTGGTGTATTATACAGCTAGAATATTTACAAATATTTACAGAATTAAGTGATATAAGGAGTACTGAACTGATGTCAAGAGTAACTTTCAAAGATAATTTTCTGCTTAGTTCTATTCCAGATCATTCTGAATAGACTTGGATCTTTAACATTCCTGGTTATTACCAAAACCATGAAAGGTGTAACAATAACAGTGATTTTTCACAGTCTGCTACTCAACATTATTCTAAATTTGGTCTGAATAATATACCTGATGGACTTTTATGCTCCGATTATGTCATCAAATTGTTAAGGCCCTTGAACAAAGTCATTGACAACAAACAGACGTAAATAATGCATATAGAGATATTTGCAATGTTATTAAACGTATGATAAAATGAGTCATAAAACTGTCTTTTAGTACCTTGAATAAGAAAAGAAAGACTGGAAAACCCTGGTGGAACTCCCTGTGTAAGGCTGAAAATAACTGGCTCAAATGCTCAGACCCAGCATTGAAAAGACACTTGAAAATAGCTTTAGTGCACGCCCGAATTGTTTAAACCGTGAATTTTAGAAATGTAAACCAGCTCGTTGGTTTTTTTTTCCAGACTGAATTGTTAAATGACTGTATTTCCGACCATCAGGAATTTTGGAAGACCATTGGTCAGGTGGGTATCGCTCTCACTTGGACAAAGTCCATAGTTTGTATTCATGGACCGATCTCCAAGGATGTTAATGTTGTTATTAATAAATGGAAATCTGATTTAAGAAACAATGTAAGTACCGAAAAACAACGTTTGCCCTGTCCTGTTTTTGTTTGTGGTCCTCCTGGGCTCCTTGCCACTGGCTGTTGTTGCTGGATCGTGTGGGGGTTGCGTTCATTGATCGCCGGCTTTCTTTGTTGATCATATTTGATAATTAGCAAAATCAAGTTGTTAATGAAAACATTGACTGTTCTACCTTAAATGAATACCTATCTATATTTACGGTTCAGAAGGCTGTAAGTCCAAAACTCTGGTAAAAAAGTTGGGTAAATCATTTGTATTGACACTATCCCTGCTGATATTTTAAGAATGATAATTGTATTTCATTCTCACATGTATTTTATAATAATATTTGTTTAAATACCGGTATTATACCATCTGAGTCGGAAAGAGTCATTTTTGCATATCGGACTGGCGTATCTGTGAGTATTACCAATGCCGGAAATTTCATCTGGCATGGTTGGGGGGGGGGGGGGGTGCCAGATGAGTCGCGTGCTGTACAATGGCACGCTTAGAATGACGTCATTTTACCATTATGAATAAAGTTGTAATTCATACGCTGTTGCAAGAAAGTAGTTACGGTTGTAATGATATATATTTCCATTGAAATTAAAGATAAAGAATTTAAAATATAATGGAATATGGTAGAATATGCAAGAAAAAATATCTGACATATGTTTGCGGTTCGAATCGTAATATCCGTCCCTCGGTCACCCGCCCATGGGCGGGTCACCTCGGGACGGATATTCCGATCCGAACCACAAAATATGACAGATATTATTATTCTAACTCGAATTCCTAAGTCTAGCACTGCTGATCGACGGGATCCATTATCTTATAGGGGAATCGCATTATCGTTATCCGTGTGCTCGTACAAAATCTATTTCAACTTCAAATATATGTTCCTTATCATCAACCAAATGTTATGTGATAAAGTTCATAACTCTAACACCAGTATTGCAAGAATTATCTCCCCATAAACTTAGATATTTTTACTTAATTTTTATGCCCCCGCCATGTAATGGCCGGGGCATATAGTGTTACCCTGTTCCGTCCTTCCGTCATTCTGTCATTCCGTCATCATCAGTTTCCGTTCATTATCTTAGTAACGGTTGCACACATTCAACTCAAATTTGACATATGGATATGTCATGAGAAAATACAGGTCAAGTTCGAATTTGGCCATGGTTCGATGATTTTTGGCAGAGTTATGCCCCTTTTACTTTAAAATAATATGAAATTTTCAGTTTCCGTTCATTACCTCCCCAACGATACAACACATTCAACTCAAACTTGACATATGGATATGTCATGAGAAAATACAGGTCAAGTTCAAATTTGGTCATGGTTCGATGATTTTTGGCAGAGTTATGCCCCTTTTACTTTGAAAATAATATGAAATTTTCAGTTTCCGTTCATTATCTCCCCAAAGGTTCAACACATTCAACTCAAATTTGACATATGGATATGTCTTGAGAAAATACAGGTCAAGTTTGAATTTGGTCATGGTTTGATGATTTTTGGCAGAGTTATGCCCCTTTCACTTTGAAAATAATATGAAATTTTCAGTTTCCATTCATTATCTCCCCAACGGTACAACACATTCAACTCAAACTTGACATAAGGATACATCAAAGGAATGCGCAGGCCAAGTTCAAATTTGGTTGTGGTTCAATGATTTTTGGCAGAGTTATGCCCCTTTCACTTTGAAAATAATATGAAATTTTCAGTTTCTGTTTATTATCTAAATTAGACATATGGATATGTTTTTGGAATGCCCAGGCCAAGTTCAAATTTGGTCATGGTTCAATGATTTATGGCAGAGTAATGCCCCTTTTACTTTGAAAATAATATGAAATTTACAGTTTCTGTTCATTATCTACCCAACAGTGTTACATATTCAACTCAAATTTGACATATGGATATGTCAAAGGAATGGGCAGGTCAAGTTGGAATTTGGTCATGGTTCGATGATTTTTTTGGCAGAGTTATGTCCCTTTCACTTTGAAAATAATATAGATGCATCTTAGGAATAAGCAGTTTAAGTTTGAATTTGGTCATGGTTCAATGATTTTGGACAAACTTATCTTTCTTGAATGTTGGAAAAATTTTGAACTTTCAGTTTCAGCACTCATACTTTTGTGGAAAGTTTGAATTTGGTCGTGGTTCAATGATTTTGGACAAACTTATCTTTCTTGAATGTTGGAAAAATTTTGAACTTTCAGTTTCAGCACTCATACTTTTGTGGAAATGTATGTAGCCATTATTTTGGCTACAAATATGAAATATGCTAATATTTTCAAAAGGTTAAGACTGAATAATTTCAGTGCTTTGAACATTGTATGAAAATGGTTTGTGTTAACATTGAAAAGTATTATGGGCTTTGAACTGCAAATGAAAAAAATAATTTGTGCAAACAAATTTGGAACTAAATATTATAACATCTGAAATTTTGGCTGCATGCGGGGCATCCGTGGCATGATGACACATTTCTAGTTTTTTTCTATAACTTTCTAAGTTTTAAAGGTATCTACTCCAAACTTCAAATTCTTTTTCCCTGTTCATAACTCTTGAAGCAATATTTTCAGATTTATCTCCCTTTGAACTTATAATTTTCTATAAGAAATATTATAACTCCGTTATCTTCTTCAAACTTCAAATATATATTTCTTTTTCATTACACAAATGTTGTGTGACCAAGTTCATAACTCTAGCATGATATTTTTTTACTATAACTTCTTGTCATATGGATAAGAGTTATAAAACACAAGCTGCGTATTCCTATAATTTTTGTGTCGCCTTAAAAAGGCGACATATAGGGGTTACTTTTGTCGGCTGCGTCGTTGTCGGCGTCCCCTAAAGCTTGTCCAGAGCATAACTCAGTCATAAGTCAGATTAACTTCAAACTTGGTATGCATGCTCCAAACTGCACTTCTTAATTATTGAGTTATTGCCCTTTGTAAATTTTCATACTTTAATTTTGTCCGGGTCATTTCTCTTCAACTATAAAAGCTATGGACTTGAAACTTCATAGGATGATAGATCTGATTAAGAAGAAGTGCAGTGCACAAGAACTGGTACTCTGATTTTTATTTTTTGAGTATTTCCCTTTGTTAATTTTCATACTTTATTTTTGTCAGGGCCATTTTTCCTAATGTATAAAAGCTATGGACATGAAACTTAGGATGATAGATCTGATTAAGAAGAAGTGCAGTGCACAAGAACTGGTACTCTTCATTTTTATTTTTTTTGGGTTATTGCCCTTTGTTAATTTTCATATTTATTTTTGTACCGGTCATTTCTCCTCAAGTATGAAAGCTATGGACGATGAAAGGTCTTACTTTTTAAAAATAAGTGCAGTGTACGAGAACAGGTACTCTGCATTTCTTATTTTTGAGTTATTACCCTTTATTAATTTTCATACTTTATTTTTGTCCAGGCCATTTCTCATAAATTATAAAAGATATGTTCTTGAAATTTCATAGAATGATTGATCTCATTGATAAGAAGTGCAGTGCAAGGAAACTGCTGCTGTGAATCTATTATTTTTTGAGTTTGCCCTTTGTTAGTTTTCATATTTCATTTTTGTCCTGGCCATTTCTCCTAAAGTATATTGTTCATAAGGCGACACATCTGACTCGCGGAGTTCTAGTTGAACTTAGAATTCATTTGTAGTTTTGATTTTTCTATTATTATCTTTGTTATTATCTAATCGAGACTTAAGATAAATATTTTTTTCTTTGTCATTACATCATGCATATGACAATGTTCATAACTCTAGTATCTTTTTTCAAGAGTTATTTCGTTTTTGAACTTTACTTTAAAGTTATAATACCGTTCAACGATGATATTTTACCCTACAACTTAGTTTTCAGAAATTATCACCTAAATCATAAGTATATCCTCATTAATGATGAACTGCTATACAATTTTAATCTTATTTCGCCGAAACACTCGGATGCAATTGGATATAATATCGCCAGTTTTTGAAATCCCCGCCATTTGTAAAAGCTCTCGGGCCCGATCGGTTTCATTCGGAATTAACTCATTTGCATACGGAAAAGTTCGGAAATGCTATAATTAGAAACAAGTTCGGAAACGCTATAATTAGAAACGTCAACAAACTGGCGACCCCGATATTAGGAGATATAATATAAATGAGGGATGCAATTTTATTTTATGTTTTGTAATTAATAAACGATATGAAAAGCTATTTATTAGCTAAAGAATGTAGCTTATATCCTCATAGCCTAATTAATTTACTAGTTAAATAATGCATTTGATAACAATAAAGCGTTAATTTGACAATCTGTTTTGATGAATTTGACCAGGAATATAACTTTAAATGCCCAACTGGACTATAAAAGCCAGCAGATGGCGCTAGGGCAGGTTTCTTATTAATTTTATGCATGCTTCACTTCTGGGACCCTTTTTCAAAGATTTAAGATTAATTACCAAATGCATTAAAATAACATTGGCATGTTTGTAGGCATAGATATTTTTGATAAAGATTGACCAAAATTATTCCAAATATAACTTTGTAAAGTGTATTTCTGGAAAAAAATACTGGCTGTCAAATTTGAAATTTGAATTTCCCTGGGAGGAGCCATGTGATCATTACAGGTCATGAACCTTCAGTAGTAAACAGAAGCACATGGCAGTGTTTATTTCAGGGAGAGAGATTTGTAGCAGACTATGTATATTTCAGGGAGGGAGATTTTCAGCAGACGACACATTTCAATGCTGAATAAAACAATAACTTTTACTGACTTGCTTTATCAAATCCAACAAATTTACAATAATCCATTAATCTATGATTTTTTTTTAAATTTCAAAGTACTGATTTAACTTGTATTTGAATGGTTTAAACTTCATTAAAACAGTAAAAGTAACTTCCAGGTATATTTCATTTACACTATATTTTGTTGTAAATATCTTGTAGTCAAAAATTACATTTCACAAATGTTAATCAAACTAAATGTTGCATATGCATACAATTTTATACATTAACAGTTTAAAAATATTTCAAATTCCTGTCAAGAACATTTTTAGCAGGTTGTTCCTAAAAGAAATGCCCCATGTATTAGGCACATCTTTTGGATTTTGATATAATTATCTGACTTGATGAAGGACACATACAGCATTCCAGTGAAAAAAAAGAAAAACAACTGACTTCAAAAATAATATCTGGACAAGATGACTTGATGTCTTTAATTAATCTTTGAGTTATATAAAACATCCATTAAACCTCTCCAGTGTAAAATCAGCTGTTTTTGTTTACATTCTCTCTGCAGGTTAACACTGCATGCTATTTATAGTTCAGGGTTTATAACAGACAGTTTTACATCACTGATTAGTCACACCCAGAAAAACTCGCTGCCGCAGCAGCGAATGTTGCCCCTTTAAGAAATGAAAGTTATAGTGAAGAAGAACCTGTTGAACCGGTTGATGCTCCACAAGAAGGTTTTGGACACAGGAAAGTATAGAAAAATAAACAAAGGGCAAAGACTCCAAATTAAGCAAGACGGAGTTATGTTTTTTGCACTGCACTTCTTTTCAATGAGATCTATCTATCTATGAAGTTTCCTGATGATATCTCTTATAATTTTTGAGTAATGTCCTGAACAAAGTTTGAAGTGTCAAAATGAACAAAGGGCAATAACTCTCAAATTAGGCAAGACAGAGCAACGGTTCTTGTGCACTGAAAACCTACTTAACCTGACTTAATAATCAAAGTGAAATAATTCAAAAATAAGGCAAGGCAGAGTTACGGTTCTTGTGCATTGCACACCTACTCAATTAGATCTATCTACCTACAAAGTTTCATGTTGATACCTCTTTGAGTTTAAGACTTATGTCCCGGACAAAGTTCAAAGTGTAAAATAATCAATTGGAATAATTCAAAAAAATTAGGCAAGGCAGAGTAACAGTTCTTGAGCATTGCATTCCTACTCAATTAGATCTATCTACCTACAAAGTTTCATGTTGATAGCTCAAGGGCTTTTATTTGAACAAACTTGGTAGACACCCATAAGAAGATGTTTCATGCTAAACATCTAAGCTCTACCTCATTGGGTTTTTTAAAAGAAGATTTTTTAAGTTTTACTATACACATATAGTTAAAAACAATGACCCCCTGGGGCGGGCCAGTTTTGACCCCAGGGCTTTTATTTGAACAAATTTTGTAGACACTTACTAGAAGATGTTTCATGCTTAATATCTGAACTCCAACTATTTGGGTTTTTTCAAAGAAGATTTTTTAAGTTTTTGCAATACACATATAAGGAAAATCAATGACCCCCGGGGCGGGGCCAATTTTGACCCCGGGGCTTTTATTTGAACAAATTTTGTAGACACTTACTAGAAGATGTTTCATGCTTAATATCTAAACTCCAACTATTTGGGTTTTTTCAAAGAAGAATTTTTAAGTTTTTGCTATACACATATAAGGAAAATCAATGACCCCCGGGGTGCAGCCAATTTTGACCCCAGGGCTTTTATTTGAACAAACTTGGTAGACACTCACAAAAAGATGTTTCATGCCAAATATCTAAGCTCTAGCTCTTAGAGTTTTTTAAAAGAATTAATTTAAAGTTTTTTCTTTCGGTTGCCATGGCAACCAGAGTTCTGCATGGAATTAAATTCTTTGAACAATTTTTAAAGGTGACCACCAAAGGAACATTCCTGTGAAGTTTGGATGAAATTAGCTTAGTGGTTTATGAGGAGATGTCATTTAAAGTAAAAGTTTACAGCCGGACGGACGCCGGACGAAAAGCGATCACAAAAGCTCACCCTGTCACTTTATGACAGGTGAGCTAAAATGACTCATGCTAATGAGCTTATGATATGTTTACGAATTATCATCGTATTATAATTAACAATCACAAATTACGATTATTTTCATTTATTATACAACATAATTCAAAACAAATGAAAATGGTTTATACAATGAAAAATAAGATAAAATCACCAGTTAACTGAATCTGGCTATCTTACTGTGCCAGCACAAGCCATCAACCAAATTTACATACTGATATTTGTAATCTTTAAATATCATTTAAACATGTTAATTGAAATCTTGACCATGTTTCTTAATTGAAGATGCCTTTTACAAGTTTGTGACTCTTTTTTAATCGTATGCATCATTAAACATTTATCACTTAGTCTCGGGTTAGTGTGTTGTCCTTGAAAATTTACCAGATTTTGCCCTTATGTCACTAATATTAAAATTCATTCTGTAATAATAAGTTCATCAATGCCCCAGTCTTCAAAACTGCCATCCGGTAAATAGCGTCTGATTATCATTGGAATTTTTCTTGCTCTGAAAGGAGAACAATATGTTTATTACAATTCACTGCTTTAACCTTATGGTATACAGATGGTACTATTATTAAAAAAATTAATTAAAAGTCTGGAGTAAATAAATTTTCAACAGATATAAAACAGTTGATGAGTTCATACTTCACCTCCTGAAACTAGAAGTGTTTAATCTTTGCCTCTAGTATTGAGGAAAGTCAGCTTTTATGTCCATGCAGTCTGCGCCAGCTCTTTACTCATTGCAGAAAAACAAAATGATTTTACACTTCAGGTTAGAATTTAAATAATCAAGCTTTCCACACTATTTGTCGGTAAAATAATCTCCCTTTTTGCTGTTAAGCTGCTTTGGTAGTTAACTACTTTATACATCCCTAAAATGATTAAACCTGTATGCTTTTAACTTCAAAGAATAATACACCCGGTATTCTAACAATAAACAAGCAATTATCATAGTATTGCAAGCAACCCATAAGTCCGCTACCAATAAGAGCCCCAGCAACATTTTAAAGGGCCATTGCCATTGAATGAATGAATGACATAAATGAACTTAAATCTTTTTGTGTTCTTATATATATATATATATATACGTTTGTAAGCACAGACGGACTAAGGGTAAATTAAAGTCCCCTTCAGTTACACCAAAAGGGGACTTATAACTTGGTCATTCCTATTATGTTAATTTAATGCCTATGTTACTATATATAGTAATAACAAAATCTAGGGTATTGCAAGGCCATTGCGGCAAGATCTAGGTCATTTTGCAATTTTGGCCGCCTTGCTACTAGGCATTTTTTTTCCATAATGGGCGAGTGAATGAGCGCACATGCAAAATGAGTTAATCAATTGTCAGTGACTTCAAAGATGGCTGCTGACGTTGAATGAACTACATATAGTCACTTGCACATAGAAACTTAAGTTTAGATGACACAATCAATTGCAATCAACAAGCTTACATTAAAGATTAATACACTCAAGACAAACAAGAGGGCCATGATGGCCCTGAAGTCGCTCACCTGTATAAAGGCCCCCAGGGCGGGGCCAGTTTAAACCCCAGGGCTTTTATTTGAAACTTGGTAGAAACCCATTAGAAGATATTTCACGCTAAACATCTAAGGACTAGCTCGTTGAGTTTTTAAAAAAAAAGATTTTTCAAGTTTTAACTATACACATATAGTTAAAAGCAATGACACCCACCCCTAGGGCGGGGCCAGTTTTGACCCCAGGGCTTTTATTTGAACAAACTTTGGAGACACTCACTAGAAGATGTTTCATGCTTGATATCTAAACTCTACCTATTCTGTTTTTTTTTTTTAAAGAAGATTTTTAAGTTTTTGCTATACGCATATAAGGAAAATCAATGTCCCCCGGGGCAGGGCCAATTTTGACCCTAGGGCTTTATTTGAACAAACTTTGAAGACACTAACTGGATGATGTTTCATGCTAAATATCTTAACTCTAGCTATTTGGGTTTTTTCAAAGAATATTTTATAAGTTTTTGCTTTACACATAAATAAAATCAATGACCCCGGGGCAGGGCCAATTTTGACCCAAGGGCTTTTATTTGAAAAAACTTTGTAGACACTCACTAGAAGATGTTTCATGCTTAATATCTAAACTCTAGCTATTTGTTTTTTTTCAAAGAATTTTTAATTTAAAGTTTTTGCTTTACACTTATATGGAAAATCAATGACCCCCGGAGCAGGGCAAATTTTGACCCCAGGGCTCTTATTTGAACAAATTTGGTAGACACCCATTAGAACATGGTTCATGCTAAATACCTTAGCTCTAGCTCTTTGGGTTCTTTAAAAGAAGATTTTATAAGTTTTTACTATATGCATATAGGGAAAATCAATGACCCCCTGGGGCGGGGCCAATTTTGACCCCAGGGCTTTTATTTGAACACACTTGATAGACACCTATTAGAAGATGTTTCATGCTAAATATCTTAGCTCTAGCTCTTTGGGTTCTTTAAAAGAAGATTTTATAAGTTTTTACTATGTGCATATAGGGAAAATCAATGACCCCCGGGGCGGGGCCAATTTTGACCCTAGGGCTTTTATTTGAACAAACTTGGTAGAAACTCATTAGAACATGTTTCATGCAAAATATCTTAGCTTTAGCTCTTTGGGTTCTTTAAAAGAAGATTTGATAAGTTTTTACTATATGCATATAGGGATAATCAATGACCCCCTGGGGCGGGGCCAATTTTGACCCCAGGGCTTTTATTTGAACAAACTTGATAGACACCTATTAGAAGATGTTTCATGCTAAATATCTTAGCTCTAGCTCTTTGGGTTCTTTAAAAGAAGATTTTATAAGTTTTTACTATATGCATATAGGGAAAATCAATGACCCCCTGGGGCGGGGCCAATTTTGACCCCAGGGCTTTTATTTGAACAAACTTGATAGACACCTATTAGAAGATGTTTCATGCTTAATATCTTAGCTCTAGCTCTTTGGGTTCTTTAAAAGAAGATTTTATAAGTTTTTACTATATGCATACAGGGAAAATCAATGACCCCCTGGGGCGGGGCCAATTTTGACCCCAGGGCTTTTATTTGAACAAACTTGATAGACACTTATTAGAAAATGTTTCATGCTAAATATCTTAGCTCTAGCTCTTTGGGTTCTTTAAAAGAAGATTTTTTAAGTTTTTACTATATGCATATAGGGAAAATCAATGTCCCCTGGGGCGGGGCCAATTTTGACCCCAGGGCTTTTATTTGAACAAACTTGGTAGACACCTATTAGAAGATGTTTCATGCTAAATATCTTAGCTCTAGCTCTTTGGGTTCTTTAAAAGAAGATATTTTAAGTTTTTTCTATCGGTTGCCATGGCAACCTTAGTTCTGCATGGAATTAAATTTTTTGAACAATTTTTAAAGGTGACCACCAAAGAAACATTCCTGTGAAGTTTGGATGAAATTGGCTCAGCGGTTTATGAGGAGATGTCATCTAAAGTAAAAGTTTACGGACGCCGGACGGACGGACGCCGGACGGACGGACGCCGGACGAAAAGCGATCACAAAAGCTCACCCTGTCACTTTGTGACAGGTGAGCTAAAAATCCATACTCCTACTGTACCGAAGACAAACATGATCCTCAGAAATTCCGAAAATGATTACAGACTGACGGTTGAAAAAAAAAGATTGGGGGCATTTAGAGCTAGACATCAGAAATAATTCTCGAAAGAACAAAAGTTCATAAAAACTTGCACTAAAAAGTGTTATTCTCACATAAAATATGAATATAAAGAGTGTTAATAGATATAAACATCATTTTATCATAATTATTTTATGTTAACGTGTTTTCTTAGATAATTGAATGATAGATATTTGTTTACAGTACATTGACAACTGTCTGTTTCTAAGAAAGGGGGACAACCAAGATTAGTGGTGATGTCTAAATGCAGTATTTCAGACATAGGTATTAAAGACGTTAATACTTGGTTGCTGCTCGCCATTATGCGATAATGGCCCTTGAGCCCATTATGTCCTTCCGGCCTGCGGCCCTCAGGCCAATATGCACATCTTCTGGCCATTATCGCATAATGGCGAGCAGCAACCATGTATTAACCTCTCAATAATATACAGGTGCACTTTCAAAATATCTGAAAAACCCTGGATGTAGCAGAACTGATTTATACAGAAAACAAATGCTTTCAAGGGTATAACTAAAAGCTTGTTTCCATGATAATATAATATAAAATGATATTTATTACTTTAATTCTTTTGTGGCAATAACAAGTGGATCTGTCTCTCCTTCTAACTCAACCATTACAGGGGCACACATCCTGCAAATATTACAGTTACATGTAAAGTATCTAATTAAAATCATTTTAATTCTATAAAAAGTTTCTCGAGTCCTCAGAATTTAGAATGTATTTCAGATGACAACACATGTTTAAATGTATAAAAGTTTTAAATGTATAAAAGATATTGGTTGTAAACTAAAATAAATATTTATCAATTTGGAGAAGAGTATGTCTAAAAATTAATAAATTTTTTCCCAGTTTACTAGTATTTCAGTCATACACTATTTTGCAGTTACATACATGTACAAAACTCCTATTCCTTGATCCTGTCCTAGGAAACTTAAATAATAAAAATAATAAACTTAATAAAATTAAATTGGCTAATGTCACAGAAAGACATAAGTGCAGTTTTCAAAACTTGACCTTTTAGGAAAAGGGTTAAGTACACTACCACTTCTTACCTTTTCAGTAAATAGGTGCATACCATGCCTTATATTTCAACAAAAATCAAAATTTCTGCCCAGTATATTTCCATATAATGATTGACACTGGCATACATGTGTTACAGGGTCAATATGTTATTGTTCTATGTTGTATGTCTCTAATTGTACACCATAGATTATGTTATGTGTTCTGACAATATATAAATAATGTTCCCCATAATATTATACAAACTTCACACTCCATACATAATGTCTATTTTTTCTGATTTGGTTTTACATATCTTACAAGTAAAGTCACAGGAAAAAAGAATGAAGCGATGCCTTTTCCAATTTAGAGAATCTTCAAATTTAAGAAATCAAGAAACATTACAATGATTACATGACCTATACTGTGTCGGTGTGACGTAAAACCCAATCAAGCAAACAAACAATGATTACATAACCAACATTAACTAAATCTGGACAATGCATTATTACCAGTCAGTCACCACATAGCCATATATATATAATAATAAAGGCATTTGCTCAAGAGACGTATTTCAAAAGTTTAATTTACATGTAATGCCAATCTATAAAATGCAAGAACAAGATACATCCAAATGAAGAATGAAAGAAACTGTATTGATAAACATTTTAAAAACAGGATTGAATTCAAAATAACTTTGTTATATATATTAATTATATTATTAAAACTTATTATTATGTCCCCTTATAAAAGTGACATCCCATTACGTTGTATTCACGTCATTACCAAGTGAAATTCTTAACGCCACTATCTTGAAGATCTGTTTATTGGGTGAAACCGGTAGATTATTTTTCTTCAATAATTAAAAATTGTTTTGCTTATAAATAATTGCAATGTAAATTGGAAAAGGCATCATGTCATTCCTTTTACCCGGCTATTTTTATCAGTTTTGTTTTAAAGTTTTGAATCTTTACATTTGGTAATAAGTAATAGAAAGAGCACCGAAACACGAGGTTATCTGATTTGTACGAGGGGGCCCAGCCCCCAAGTATTAATCAGATTGCCGAGTGTTTTGGTGTTCTTTCTCATTTGTATCATAGTCAAACATAAAAACACATTCCCTGTTGTCACAATATGAAACCCTGGCAAAAATGAACGAACGAACATCTGAATATGATATTTCTGTCGCTTTCCCTTTCTCTGCCGTCACAATATGTAAACCCCAGCAAAAATGAGCCAATTAATGGGCATGCTCTGGATTGCGGGTAACTAATAACCGCACTCCAGTTAACGCACTGTGCATGTATATGTATACGATTTAACCCTGACACATTTTCAACAGAATGGTCTCCAAACTATGATACAAAAGTCATATATACCATATCTTAAATTGTGTCAATAGAAAAAGAATGGCCCAACATTTTAATGTCAGTCTACTGGAATCCTACATATTTAATTATTTCAAAGTAAATAACAACAAGACCACTCTCATGTAAATATTGTTGATTCATTTCTTTATTGAATTATATGCCCTTTTGTTGACTATTTTATTTCATACCTTGTCATGCGGAGGAATTATGTGTTTTGTGTATGCTCGAATATTTAAGCCATTAATGTGTTATTTTAGATAGATTCTTCTCAACGTTATCTCGGGAGACAATCATAGCATACTTTAATGATAAAAAGTATTTTTAAATTTAGTTCAAACAGTACCTCGTTTCTGTCTTTTACAAAGAAATGCAAATTAAAAAACATATAAGGAAATGGATTGTGCCCATGGGAGGAAACTACATGAAATGTAAATAAAATAGATTTTATGGCTTTTGCAACATGTTACATGATGACCAAAAGGGAACTTTTTGACAAAGTACAGGATTCCATTTGAATATCAAAATGTTTCATATGTTTATAAAGATCATAAGGAATCAATACATTAATTGGGTTAATAGTTTTAATTTCAATTACACCTCTTCCTAACAAGCATGGCTGCCGTGTCTATTTTAGTGACATACTGGGTTTTCCAGTATCATAACCTTGCCATTCAATAGTCGAAGTTTCCTTGCTGATTATTTAAAGATTAATTTCAATTCACAACTTCAAAACAATTTGAAACACAATGTCCGGTAAATTGAGTTGTCTACACGGTTTTTCTCCTCTTATACTGCCATACTTATAAGACACATTTCTACGGTCAAATGTTTAATTTCATTTTTGATAAAAGAATGTTCACGTGTATTAAGAGCCCAAAATTATTTGGGTAAAATTCCATTTTTAAAAGATCATATTTTGTCTGGTAATATGTAGGATCCCAATACAGGTAAATCAATATCAAACACAAAGCTTGTCTAACAATAATATTATTCACTTGAGAAAAAAGAATTTATGATGTGCCTCTATAGTGAATGTTACATGTTATATAAATGTACAAACTGATATACATGTACTTGCAATTTTTAATAATCCCCTTTTACTTGATATACACCAAATTTCACCTCCTACAATCCAGACAAAAATCAAAATGCATCCAGTCCCATAACCCCCTCCACTCTTGATTTGGACCTTAACATAACTAAATTTGTATATACCAAGCTAAGTCCCTTAAGACTTTCATAGACTATTACAACACATAATGTTATATGGAATGATAAATGGAGTAAATCCTACATACAGAATTCGTCAAACTGATCAAATCTCAAAAGCAGGAAAAAACCCACAAAAAAACCCACAAAAGACTTACGCAATTTGCAGAGCCCTTGTTCCTAACACTCTTGCCCTTTCATATTTGGTCATGTATGGTGTGGTGATCCTTCTAGCTGGTTCAGTTGGTTGGCCAGCCTCTGCGGCCAGAATCTCCATCTGACCATCTCCCTGTAAATAACATGTCTCTTCTGTTTAGTTTTGGTATAATAGACTGTAAGGATCTTACACTGGCTGCCGGTACAGACTGGAATATATTACTTGAGGGTAACTGTAAAAGGTTGGTAACGAGGCTCTGCTGACTTTCGCTAAACAGTTACCCGAAAGCTAGATATTCCCGTCAGTGAGGTCTCCTGCTGAGCATACTTTCAAATCAGCAGCCAAAGCTCTAGATAATTTTTCATGCAATTATTGTTAAAAACTTCTTGATTTTTTCAGCAATTAGTTTTTACGCTACATGATTTCAAATTCAATAAGCCTTTTAGAGATCTAGGACTTTTAAAAAAAACTTTTGTCTAAGGGTTATATCTATTGGGGTAGTACATGTATTTTATAAAGCATCAGATGAGCACCTACACCCTCAGGCTGGGTTCTGTAATGTTTAAACCACTACGTTTCACGATTTTTTTATGACTACAAACGATGACATTTGATATTACTCATACCCAATTCCATGCATGATTTCCTTATTCCATTCATCCGGTCTTTTTAGCTGTGTGTAACTTTTTCCGCTAATTCCAACGTTATTTTTAATTTGATTTTCTGGAAGGGAGGTCACTCTGAGCACATGACAAAAATGTGCAAATGCGGTGTTGTGATACATTATTGCTCTGACAAAATGTCACAAAAAATATTACGATCAGTAAACTGTTTCTTTCCTATTTTGAAATGATTCCAATTGTTATTCAATTAGATTTTAAACGACACTTTATTTGTGACGGTCCTTTAATAGATACTTAACACCTAATTTCGTATATTTTCGTCGACATTTTGTGGATGCTGGCCACGATATCAAAATGTTGTTAAATGGAATTAACTTACAAAGTAAAAATTATTGGGAGGGATTTTATGTTGCCGCTTAATAAAAAGTCGCTTAATAAAGGTGGAAGCAAGTACGATGCTGACTGTATAAGAAATGTAATTAAATACTGAATACTTAGCACAAACCTCCTGAGATTGTATATGTTCATCTAAAGGTTCATCATCATCAACATCATCCAAGTCATCATCAAAACTGAAAGCAAAATGTTAAAATTTATACCATTATAAGACCATAGTGATGATCAGTGATCACATGTGACGCCTTATGATAGTCGTAAATCATTCAACCTGAAAAACCTGTATAATAAGCACAAGAACTTTAGTTTCTGATCAAGCCAGTAAAGTTTCATTGAAATTCCATTTGTGGTATAAGAGAATTAGTCCAGACAAACTTTAAAAATAACAAGAGGGCCATGAGGTCGCTCACCTGTATATAGCCCCCCCCCTAACCCCCGGCCCAATTTTTACCCAAGATCTTTTATTTGTTTACATGAACAGACTTGGTAGACACCCATAAGAACATGTTTCATGCAAAACATCTAAGTTCTAGCTCATTGGGTTTTTTAAAAGAAGATTTTTTAAGTTTTTACTATACACATATAGTTAAAAACAATGACACCCCTCGGGCAGGACCAGTTTTAACCCCTGGGCTTTTATTTGAACAAACTTTGTAGATATTTACTTAAAGATGTTTCATGCTTAATATCTAAACTCTAGCTATTTGGGTTTTTTCAAAGTACATTTTTAAGTTTTTGCTATACACATAGTCATATAAGGAAAATCAATGACCCCCGGGGCGGGCCAGTTTTGACCCCAGGGCTTTTATTTGAACATACTTGGTAGACACACATTAGAACATATCTCATGCTAAATATCTTAGCTCTAGCTCTTTGGGTTCTTTAAAAGAAGAGTTTTTAAGTTTTTACTATATGCATATAGGGAAAATCAATGACCCCCTGGGGCGGAGCCAATTTTGACCCCAGGGCTTTTATTTGAACAAACTTGGTTGACATACACTAGAAGATGTTTCATGCCAAATATCTAAGCTCTAGCTTTTACAGTTCTTTAAAAGAAGATTTTTTAAGTTTTTACTATATGCATATAGGGAAAATCAATGACCCCCCGGGGCGGGGCCAATTTTGACCCCAGGGCTTTTATTTGAACAAACTTGGTAGACATTCACTAGAAGATGTTTCATGCTAAATATCTTAGCTCTAGCTCTTTGGGCTCTTTAAAAGAAGATTTTTTAAGTTTTTACTTTATGCATATAGGGAAAATCAATGTCCCCCTGGGGTGGGGCCTATTTGGACCCCAGGGCTTTTATTTGAACAAACTTGGTAGACACCCATTAGAAGATGTTTCGTGCCAAATATCTAAGCTCTAGCTCTTAGGGTTGTTTAAAAGAAGATATTTAAGGATTTTTCTTTTGGTTGCCATGGCAACCAGAGTTCTGCATGGAATTAAATTCTTTGAACAATTTTAAAAGGTGACCACCAAAGGAACATTCCTGTGAAGTTTGGATGAAATTGGCTCAGTGGTTTATGAGGAGATGTCATTTAAAGCAAAAGTTAACGGACGGACGATGGACGGCCGGACGAAAAGCAATCACAAAAGCTCACCCTTTGTGACAGGTGAGCTAAAAATTATAAAAGGTCCAAAACTCAAGACAAAAATGATTGAACCATAAAAAGCAGATGATTTGACATTAATAAGAATGGAAAAGACTCAACTCGGTACTATACCAACTCGGCACAGGTCAACTTGGCACGGGTCAACTCCGCCCTCTTTACAAAAAGATATATTACATTATGTATTAACTTTGCTTTGCATGTTGTTAAGGTAAATGAATAATAAGAAATATCTTATTATTATATAATTATACATTGTACTTCTCTGGAAATAAAGTATATTTAGAAATTCTTTTTCATATATTTGTCTTATATTTATAAACTCTCTCTGTCGAACTACGTAAATAACCGAGGTATATTGAGTGAAAAAGCAAGACTTGTTTCCCTTAGTTTCCCTTCGCTTGCAAAAGAATGCAAATTTAGCCGTGTTTAAATCGCTAGTTTGGGGCCATTAAATGTCCGATTTTAAAATTTGTTACACCAATTAAAAGCTGGTGATCTTAGCTTCCTCCCACTCAGTATATATTTCAACACATTGTTTGACACTGAAGGTATTTAAATATAGGGTTAAACCTACCACAAGTCAGAAATACAGTGAGATACGCAATCGGTTAGTTATCTTTACTACTTTAGACTTCACTTGCAATTCTACTGATAAGAAAAGCCTGTCTGCTGCTAGTTCTGAAACTGTCAATCCGTGTTTTATAAATAATCTACATCTACATGTTACTCCCGAACAATCAATTCTATGACTGGGATACAATAATAACAATAAAAAGTGATAACACAAACCTAAATATTAATAATTAAAAAGTGGGCCAAGTTGATCTGTGCCTAGTTGTAATAGGGCCGAGCTGACTCGGGGGACCGAGTAAGTTTTAGGGCCGAGCTGACCCGGATTCTGAATACCTAAGCTTTTATCGTTATCTTGTAATTTGAAAAGTTGCGATGTGTCAATTTGTCACTTCCAACGAGTTTTCAAAGACATCACTATCTAGCAACACCTTAGTATCATAAATGAAACTTTAATGAAATCGCACTTAATGTTAAGTGTTTAATGAAATCGCACTTAATGTTTAATGAAATCGCACTTTACTGATACGAGTAGATTTAAGTACGAATAAGCCAAAATATATGAAAAAACCGTTTATTGACTTAAAGATGGTGAAAAGCGAAGTAAAATTAAAGATCAATATTATAATAATACTTGTCCATATCATGATCATCATCGGCCATACTGGCTGTCTATTTTAAAGCAAATTGTCCGAGAAATTGTCACAACAATGTGCAATTTGTCCGCAATTTGTACACTGCATGTGAACTACGTCACTAGTTTTGTTGGACATTGTTAAAGAACGAAATTTCTTTATCCGCGTCAAGGTGAGTAATGCGAAATGGTTAGATATGTACGAAACGTGTAATGATATATCTTTAAAAAAAAATATATATATTTATGTATATTTATAAAATCCGCATCTAGGAGATTCCTCCAAGCCCTTCTTTCACCTTCTTGAACCTGTTTACCGTAGGCTTACATGTACATATGTCAGCCATTCTTCTATTTGGTTCACACAAAAAAATAAATAAAAAATAAATAAAAAATGTCGGATTAACAACGTTTTCTATGGTTTGCTTTAAATGTTCAATACTTTTGACAAAATGTGGGGTAGTTTTCCGATTTTAAAAGATCGTTCAGCACGACATTAAATTGTTATGCGTGTGGTATTTTTAGTTTTAACTTTTCGGCATTTCCTAGTAGGGTGGTTCCAATATATTACTACTTGAATAATGTTGAATCACACTTAGGATATGTTGCTTGCTTTTTAAATTTGTCTTTTGACGTATTAATTGTGATATGCAGGCTTCGTAACCTCTGATCCCCTTTTGTAATTAGTTCCGCCCATTGTTTACACGCATTCTTTTTTCTTGGGGACCATATGCCGGTTTTTCATGGAAACATCAACGGATGTTTCAAAATTCCAAATTGTACCAGTTCATGTTAAATGTTGAATTCTGCTTAAGCCGGTGACAGAGGGGAGTGGACGGTAGTTTGCACTTTACAGTACCGTACCGTCTATGAACTGGCTCAATCAAACCGAGCCTGCAACATTTCCAATTTTGCCGTGTTGGACTTTCTTTGAGGGATTCTTATTTTCTCTATTTTACCCACACCATTTCGCTTCGTTTGTATACTAAAATCTTTCAAAGTAAGTTACTGAAATACATTGTTACAAACATAATTGATCATCGGAATAACTTTGAAGGTATTGTTTTACTAACATTTTATATTGAACAATTGATACAATGCTCAAACAGAAACTGCAATATCTAAAATAGAAGCAGAAAAAAGTTCTACTAAACGCTCAATTAAGGTTGCATGCGAAATGAGCAAAAATGCTGGACTGGAAAATCAAATTTGAAAAAGGACCAATATTTCAAGAAAAGCAAAAAGACTAAAATATTCGCAATAACTGACTGATAATTAATGCAGTATTTATCACCATAATTATTTCTACTGCGTGACTTACACAATAATGCTATTTTTTGCATATTTAATTTTGACGCGTTTCTGGTAGTTTACGTGAGTTGCATGTCGTTTGCAATTGTAAATAATTTTCATTGTTCACTTCACAAAATTTTACTTTTAAATACATTTTCAAAATTATCATAACAATTAACATATGAATCTGAAGGCATGCTGCTTCAAAAGTGTTGAAATACGGGCTTACTGTTCTCGAGCAAAACTAGGAAGATCTGTATAAAAATTAGAAAGATATTTGTAATTTATGACAACAATGAAGCATGTTAATATATGCAGCTCTTTCAGGGATAATGCAGTAAATGAGTCATTTAAAGATGTCTGTAAGGCTGGTACTGATAAAAACATTCATAAAGTCAAGTCTACCAATAGCTGAGATGACTTTACTTACCCAGATAGCCCATATCGCAGGGATATCAAATGAGTCAACTCAAACTCAAATTTAGGATTCTGAAGAATCACTTGAAAGTTAGGCGGACAAGTGCTACCATATTTGCTAACATCTGACCAGAAGAAGTAGTGAGTTAAATGCACTCGAAAATAAGTGAAAATGTTTCCTAAATATATAACAGTCGCCGAGTTTAGCTCGACTCTTCCGAAGAAAGTTTTCGAGCTGTGGTTACAGTATGGCTGTCGTTCCGGTTACCGTTGCCGCTTCCATTGCTGTCCAGAAATTTTAATGTTCACAATTATATTTTTTAATCATTTCTGAATAGACTGCCCTTATACTTGGATACAACAACCCTTTGGACAAGACATTTAAGTAGACTAGATTGAACTTGACCCTGACTCATAAATGACCTTCAAATGTTTGATTTTTTCTCGATTTTGCTATAATTGGCTATACCTTTTTATTCATGAATGAATGGCCTTCATATAGTTGTACACAACGATGCTTTGGATAAAACCATTAGTTGACCAATTTAATTATGACATTCAGTCATCAATTAATGTCTTTACTGTGAAGATGAAATTTATGACTTGATTAGTTTCTCATTACGGCTGGTGACATTTGCAGGGCGACGTTCCTGACCTGAGGAGTCTCGCCCACAAATTATGCCGACCACTTTGTCACTGTCGAATACTGCTGCTATCACCATACACATCATTCATGCACGATGATTTGGCGTTTAGTCCGCCTCAGCAAGGAACTTAATCATGACTGCTCTGAACTCAACAATTTCCATTTCTGCCTTTGGTGACAGGTTTTTAAACAAAAGTAAGAGCAAATAAATAAACATGTTGACTGAACGACTGCTATTATTCAACTAACAAAGTTTTACGATGCTTTGAAAAAAAAGAAAAGAAAAATATTTGTATTGTATTGAATAATAACCAGTTCTACGAACTTATTAAATTTCCCCGGTACTTCAGTTTCGATAAAATTGTGTGTTTGGAGGTATAACGAAAATGTTTAATCATTTTAAATTACAATACAATACAATACAAAAATATTAACAATCAAAGCACTCATATTTCCTTAAATGAAGTCGATGTATTTATCAGACATTAATTTCGAGGATACAACAATTATAAATATTTGATATCTATGTTTCCGACTCCACTTTTCCCGTAATGTTAAGGCTAAACAAAGTTTAATATACTAGTACATGTAGTTTTCACACATTGAAATAAACGATTTTGCTACGTCTCTTCTTGAAATGAAAGTAAAGATTGCAAGCTGGTTTGGCTAGATTATGTATACATATTAATACATATTATTTTCTTGGTTGATTTAGTAAATAAGAGTAGACATGAATAGAAAGTCCAGCTAAAAGGCACAGACTAAAACACAAATAATATATTCTCTTTAAGCCTAAACATTCGCGCGTATCATAAATAATACATTAACTGTTGTGTTGAGACAAAATAAAAAGAAGAAGATATTTTAAACAATTTTGTTTAATATCATAGATATAGATTTTAATGCCTAATTTTAATTTCATTAAATGTGTATTAATCTTCTTGTTAATGGCAGGGTTTACTGGTATGTATCTTATTTTTCATTATAATTAAATTTTTGTAATTATAGATGAGTTGATTTTTTTACTTTTTTCATATTTTGTTACACGCCACAGTTAGACGTATTCATATTATTATTAGCCGCGTCTCAACAAAACCAACATAATGCGTTTGCGACCAGCATGGATTCAGATCAGCTTGCGCATCCGCGCAGTCTGATCAGGATCCATGCTGTTCGCTTACCAACACTATTACAAGTAGAGAAACTGATAGCGAACAGCGGAGGCGAATGCACAGGCTGGTCTGGATCCATGCTGGTCGCAAACGCATTACGTTGGTTTTGTCATGACGGGGCTCAAATTGTATTTAATTCCTAATCCATCTCTTTGCCCTTGAACATTTATAACTTGTTCAGATACATGTATTTGTTTTAAGAGAATTACAATGATGGATACATTGGCTGCTTTCTTGATAAGCCAGACAGAATCCTCGAAGTTAAGTTTCCAGACTCGGAGGAAAACAATAGTTACCGTTGTAAAGATTTGTGCAGAGTGTTTAGATACAAATACTCTGGAACCGAGGTAAATTGATTGATATGTACAAAGACAAAACCAAAATTGATAATTTTTTCACTAATATCGAATAAGAAAGTGACAGCAGTTTTATAAAAGAGTCAGATAACTGATGATAATAGTTATATATGAAATAAGTATTGGTAACTGCAGGCAATGACCCAGCTATTGCATATTAACAATACATGTATATGTGTTGGTTTTTGTCTAAAACGTTATATATAAATATTAATACAAAAACACTCTCTTAATCTCATTTAAACAAGTATTTTTATATCTTTGCATTTATGATAAAATAAATCATATTTGCTCTTACCCTGGAACGCATTTCAATAATATCACAGTAAGTATTGAACATGCCTGAACAGCTAACCAATGTCAAGAATTTTATTTACCGTTATCAAAAGTATTGATAGACAATATTAAGCTATCAAAAGAAAGTGTGACGAAATAAAGTAAAATGCTGCTGTAATATACGTTTCCATTGCTCTAAAAAAAAAACAACAAACAAAAAAAAAAAAAAAAAAAACAAAAACAAAAAAAAAAAAAAAAACAACTAGAATTTGAATTTTACCTTGAACACGTACAAATTGTAATTCATGTTAATGTTGAATACCCAATACAAATTAGCAAGATGACACGTGCTCAAATATCATTGCTAAACTAAAAATCTGGCATATTTCTTTTCTTTTACAGAATTAATTTAGTTTAAGTTTATAATGTTTACTCAATAAATGAAGAAACCATTTCAAGTCAAGCGCTTTTATTTTGCATGTTAAGAAGATGAATTTTACTTTTAAAAAAGAACGAAATGAGCCGCGTCATGACAAAACCAACATAATGGGTTTGCGACCAGCATGGATCCAGACCAGCCTGCGCACCGGCGCGGTCTGATCAGGAGCCATGCTGTTCGCTTACCAACCCTATTACAAGTAGCAAAACTGATAGCGAACAGCATGGATCCTGATCAGACTGCGCGGTATGCGCAGGCTGGTCTGGATCCATGCTGGTCGCAAACGCAATTATGTTGGTTTTTGTCATAACGCGACTCAAATACTGTTTTATTTTCAGTTTGGTAAGGAATGTTTCTGTGGTGACAAATTGAAAGAATACGAGAAAAGGGCCCAGACAGTGAATGCAAAATGTCACATGTACAGGAAATTTGGATGAGCTTTGTGGTGCAACAGTGGCGAATTTCTATCTATAGCACTTTAGGTAATACTCCTTTGAAATTGCTGTGGAGATAAGTATTTTGATAACTTTAAAGAAGAAAACAGTTGAAACAAATGAACCGCGTCACGACAAATCCAACATAATGGTTTTTGCGACCAGCATGGATCCAGACCAGCCTGCGTATCCGCGCAGTCTGATAGGATCCATGCTGTTTCGCTATCGGTTTATTTACTTGTTATAGGGGTCTGGAACAGCATGGATCCTGATCAGTCCGATGAGCAGGCTGGTCTGGATCCATGCTGGTCGCAAAACCCATTATGTTTGGTTTTGTCGTGGCGCGGCTCATATCTTCAGCATAGTAATTGGTCATTACTAGATAAAGTGGCTATGAGATAATTAAAGAATAATTGTAAAGAACAAAAAAATACATTTAATGGCATGGAAACATTTAAACATTATTCATCATTAAATTAATTCCATTAGAAACAATTATATTTGCTACAGAAAATCATCAATGAGTACAGATATGGTAACTCAAACCACAGAGAAACCAAGCTGACGTCGGTGACGCATGCGCACAAATTCGAGGGTAAAGTCTAACTTATTTTTTTATAATTGACATTGGTTTCAAAAAAGTCATCTAAAACTATATGTTTTTGGTTTAACATTCTCTCCTCGCTCCAGTTTCCTTTTTAAGCTCAAAACTCAAACCC